>NC_058081.1:708972769-709272769 GCF_014858855.1 Bufo gargarizans
TTCTTACTGGCTCCTATGAAAGAGGAAAACCTGATAGAAAGAGTCCTAGTGACTTCTGGAGAAGAAGAATCCAAGTGTGTGCAAAAAGCGTGAATGAAGATGATGAAACCTTTCCACCTACATATCTACACCCACAGACCCTCTGTATCCGTGGAGGTCCTAGGTTACCCCTTAGGCCTCATGCACACGGCCGTTGTTTGGGTCTGCATCCGAGATGCCGTTTTGGCAGCTCGGATGCGGACCCATTCACTTTAATGGGGCCGCAAAAGATGCAGACAGCACTCCGTGTGCTGTCCGCATCCGTTGCTCCGTTCCGCGGCCCCGCTAAAATAATATAACATGTCCTATTCTTGTCCACGCTTCGCGGACAAGAATAGGCATTTATATTGACGGACGCCCGTTCCGCAGATTGCAGAAGGCACACAGGCGGCTTCCGTTTTTTTGCGGATCCGCGGTTTGCGGACCGCAAAAAAACGGAATGGTCGTGTGCATGAGGCCTTAAACTAACATTCAAGGTCTGTGATGGTCTTCACACTCTCTATCTTGACCTTCAGGGTCTCTGAAGGGTTCACTTCTTACACTCATAACTGACTTTCAGGATCTACAAAGGGTCTTACATCCCATAAACTGACCTTAAGGTTTTGTAAAGGTTCTACCACCCCACAACTGACCTTCAGTTACCCCATAACCTTACCTTAACGCCGTAAGTGACCTTCAGTTACCCCATAACCCAACCTTCGGGATCTACAAAGGTTCTGACACCCAACAACTAACCTTCAGTTACCTCATAACCTGATCTTCATGATCTCTGAAGGTTCCTACACCCCATAACTGACCTTCACTTACCCCATAACTTGACCTTCGGGATCTACAAAGGTTCTGACACCCAACAACTAACCTTCAGTTACCTCATAACCTGATCTTCATGATCTCTGAAGGTTCCTACACCCCATAACTGACCTTCACTTACCCCATAACTTGACCTTCGGGATCTACAAAGGTTCTGACACCCGGAAACTGACCTTCAGTTACCCCATAACCTGATCTTCATGATCTCTGAAGGTTCATAACCCCCATAACTGACCTTCGGTTACCCCATAACATGACCTTCAGGATCTACGAAGGTTCTTGCACCCAATAACTGACCTTCAGTTGACCCATTGCCTGACCTTCAGGGCCTCTGAAGGTTCTTCCACCCCATAACTGACCTTCAGTTACCCCATAATCTGATATTCCGGATCTCTGAAGGTCTTTACACCCTATAACTGACCTTCAGTTACCCCATAACTTGACTTTCAGTATCTGTGATGGTCCTGACCCCTTATGACCTGCCTTAACCCATCTTGATGTGGTCACAGAATGAAATGAAAACCCCACTCCACCAAGTGTGACTGCCCCCTGCACTGCCATGTTTTACCTTCCGCGAGGGTCCTTTCACCAACCAGGGGCACTGCACTGGCAAGTGACAACTATGACAAGTGACTTCTGGTACATCTGGTGGTCACTTTCCTTCTACTGCATGGTGGTCGGGTATAACACAGTCCTAGTCCGGAGCCTCCACACAAAGCATTAAGGTCCAGATTATGCTGACTACACTCTCCTGCCAGGAACTACTACCCCCATCAGTACCTAGTAGAATTGATATGTGCTTTTAATACGCCAGTTTCTTTTAACCCTTTCATTCGGTTGCCATGTATTACGGGTGCTGTGGGGGACAGTGGTCTGACATGGAGTACAGATGCCATGGGCAATGGAGGCGACTCAAGTTGTGCTGTATTGGATGAGGGAAGCGTGTTTGCTGCCGTGAGGCTGTTGTGCAGTAGCAGTGGACTTTGTTGTCCCGGTGTGTGTTTTGTCGGATGGCTTCTGCTGTCCTGGTGGAGATGGATTGATTGTCCTGATGTGAGGTGTTCGTGTGGTGTCACAGTGTTTCTGGAGACGGTATACCGGACCCTACAAGCTGGAAATCCTGACAGTCTCCTGATAGTATCTGGCGGTGACGCTGGAGTTCCTCACGACGCCGGCGTTTGGTGACGAGGGCTCGTCCGGAGTGTTGGCAGGTGGCGTCGGGATGCTGATAATGGCCGCCGTTAGATCGGTCGTCTCGCAGTTCAGCTTCAGGCTTTTGGCGTTGAGGCTGGAGCGGCTAAAAGAAGACGAGACCAGGAGTGGGTGAGACACAGGAGAAGCATTGACCGTGCACCCCCCCCCCCATAGCTTATAAAGTTCGGGAGCATTATAAGACTCATTGCTGACACAACGCTAATGCCTGAGAGTGCAGTCACTGCCAAGTCCTACAGGGCCCCAATGCCACATTAGGAGAAACCCGTATTCTAAATGATAGATGGGGGCCCGGCTACGGATTTCGTATTGGGCCCCAGAAGCTTCGCCTCTGACTGCAGTCGGCCTCTCCTCTCTTGAAATGGCTGACAACAGGGAGCAGTAGAACTGCGCAGTGAATGAACATAACAGGGATGGTCAACCTGCGGCTCTCCAGCTGTTGTAAAACTACAACTCCTCTTCTGTAGGCTGATAGCTGTGGGAATGCTGGGAGTTGTAGTTTGGAGAGAAGCTGGGAATGTGACCTGGCCCGGTTTTGCGGGTAGTGGCAGAAGGGTTTGGAGCCCCCCGGAGGTGTCCAAGGACCAGGTACGACTGCTGCCTCTGCATCCCCTATAGCTACACCCATGGGGTCACACTGTGCCACTGCTGCCCAATCATACCGATATGGCAGGGATCAGCAACCTTCGGCACTCCAGGTGCTGTGAAACTACAACTCCCAGTATTCACACTTACTTGTCTGTTCCTGTAGCTCCCACTGAAGTGAAAGGAGTATTCTGGGAGTTGTAGTTTCAGAACAGCTGCAGTGACGGAGGTTGGGGTGTGGCGGTTGTGCTCATGCTTTTGGAAGCTGCATCCTACGATGGCTCCGGGGACTTACCTTTAAGTCGCAGATGTGGCCTTAGTGATGCCACAGACGGGTGTCTGGAAAAGACTATAGAAGAGGTGGCACCAGAAGCTGCAGTACCGGGCAGAGGTGCTGAGGTGTCCATTAGTCGCCCCCCCGTTCTGCACATTTTTCCGCATTGCTCGTATTCATTATTAATGCATTTATTTAAGACATAACTTTCCTCCCTACGGCTCTGGCAGCGGGCGGTGCTGTGGACACTGCGATTGCTGCCTCGGCGGTATTGGATTTCGGCCTCTGCTTTGTGCGGTGTAATGGCTGAGCGCATTTTGTGATCTAGAAGTGATTGTATAGAGCAGGGATCAGCAACCTTCGGCACTTATGTACGGAGTTGGAAGATGTTGCCGATCGCTCTTGCTGGGAGCTTGTAAGTAGTTTCCTGCCTGTAGAGGGCGCACCATGGCTGTGTACGTGAGGGGCGTACGTTGGGAAAGGGCAATAACTACTGGTGACTACTCGTAGGGATGGTCAAGGCAATGTATGCTGTTACTGCCTGCTAAAGGTGGATGGTCCTGTTGTGAGCATTAAAAAGGAGGCCTGCTGTGACTACTGGGGATATGGAGGGGGCCTGCTGTGACTACTGGGGATATGGAGGGGGCCTGCTGTGACTACTGGGGATATGGAGGGGGCCTGCTGTGACTACTGGGGATATGGAGGGGGCCTGCTGTGACTACTGGGGATATGGAGGGGGCCTGCTGTGACTACTGGGAGAAATAAAGGCCTATCCAGTGACCACCTGGGAAGTGGAGGGGGTGCAGTGACTACTGGGGATATGGAGGCAGCTGCTGTGACTACTAGGGAAGTGGAGATGGCTGCTGTGACTACTAGGAAAGTGGGGATAACTGCTGTGACGACTAAGGAAGTAGAGGCGGCTGCTGTGACTACTAGAAAAGTGGAGATGGCTGCTGTGACTACTAGAAAAGTGGAGATGGCTGCTGTGACTACCAGGGAAGTGGGGATGGCTGCTGTGACGACTAAGGAAGTAGAGGCGGCTGCTGTGACTACTAGGGAAGTGGAGATGGCTGCTGTGACAACTAAGGAAGTAGAGGCGGCTGCTGTGACTACTAGGGAAGTGGAGATGGCTGCTGTGACTACTAGAAAAGTGGAGATGGCTGCTGTGACTACCAGGGAAGTGGGGATGGCTGCTGTGACGACTAAGGAAGTAGAGGCGGCTGCTGTGACTACTAGGGAAGTGGAGATGGCTGCTGTGACAACTAGGGAAGTGGAGGCGACTGCTGTGACAACTAAGGAAGTAGAGGCGGCTGCTGTGACTACTAGGGAATTAGAGACGACTGCTGTGACTACTAGGGAAGTGGGGATGGCTGCTGTGACTACTAGGGAAGTGGGGATGGCTGCTGTGACTACTAGGGAAGTGGAGACGGTTGCTGTGACAACTAGGGAAGTGGAGGCGACTGCTGTGACAACTAAGGAAGTAGAGGCGGCTGCTGTGACTACTAGGGAATTAGAGACGACTGCTGTGACTACTAGGGAAGTGGGGATGGCTGCTGTGACTACTAGGGAAGTGGGGATGGCTGCTGTGACTACTAGGGAAGTGGAGACGGTTGCTGTGACTAGTGGAAAAATGGAGATGGCTGCTGTGACTACTAGGGAAGTGGAGGGGGTCAAGTGAGGACATGGAAGGGGACTGCTGTAACTACTGGGGTAGGGGAGGGAGCCTGCTCTTTCTGGCACTGTTCATAGGGTTATTCTTAATTAGGGGTAATCGCCCTCTGTCTGACACTCCTCATAGGGCACTTGCCGGCTGGCACTGCTAATGGGGGCATTCTCTACCTGGCAATGTTAATGAGGGCTCTCTGTTGGTGGCACTGTTTTATGAGGGTACACTCAGGCTTGCAGTGTTCATGGTGGTACTTTCTGGCTGACACTATTCAAGGGGGTACTCTCTGGCTGGCACTGCTAATGGGGGCTCTCTCTTAACAGTAATGTTTATGGGAGGAACTCCTTCTGGCACTGTTCATGGGGGCACTTTCTGCATGGCACTGTTTATGGACTTAGACTTGGCACTCTTAATTGGGAACTGCTAATGGGGGCACTCTCTGGCTTGCACTGTTTATGGGAGCACTTTATGGCTGACACTCTTCAAGGGGACACTCTCTGCATGGCACTGTTCATGGGGCACTCTTAACTTGGGGCAATCTCCTTCTGGCATTGCTAATGGGGGCATTCTCTACCTGGAAATGTTAATGGGGGCTCTCTGTTGGTGGCACTGTTTTATGGGGGCACTCTATGGCCTGCACTGTTCATGGGGGTATTTTCTGGCTGACACTCTTGTTGGGTGCACTCTCTGGTTGGCACTGCTAATGGAGGCTCTCTCAACGGCAATGTTTATGGGGGGAACTCCTTCCGGCACTGTTCGTGGGGGAACTCTCTGCATGGCAAAGTTTATGGACTTGGACCTGGCACTCTTATATGGGGGCAGTCTCCTTCTGGCACTCTTCATGGGGCACTCAGTGGCTAGATTGTCTAATGGGGGCAATCTCTACCTGGCAACGTTAAGGGGTGTTCTCTCATGAGAGCACTGCTCATGGGGGCACTCTCTGGCTTGCACAGTTCATGGGGGTGCACTTTCTAGCTGACACTCTTCAAGGGGGCACTCTCTGGTTGGTAATGTTATTGGGGGCACTCTCTGGTTGGTAATGTTATTGGGGGCACTCTCCTTCAGGCACTGTTCATGGAGGCATTCTCTACCTGGCAATGTTAATGGGGGACACTCTTTTGATGGCACTGTGCATGGGTGCACTCTCTGGCTGGCAGTGTTATTGGGGGCACTCTATGGTTAGCATTATTAGGCTACATCTATACAATTGCATAAGTATGAGCGCCCTTTTATAATGGAGGCACTAGCCACACAAGCACAACATGCCTGACTCCATGCATCTGTGAACCACAGAAGTCAATGCGTAGTTCAGGCACCATTTGGTAGTCGGTTGTCAGGAGCCTAAGGTAATGGTCAGCACCGGTGGAGGGGGCGTCCTATGTGACGTGGTGCTCACCTCTGGCTGAGACCCTTCTGTACATGCAGGGTTTCCAGCTCTTGCATGCTGCCACGACTGACGGAGACAGTGGAGTTAGCAAGTCGTATGGCACGGCGCTTGGCTCTTCGTGGGCAGCAAGACGTGGTTAGACCCTGCTGCGAGGAGATGGAGGTGCTGCGGCTGGTCCGATACCCGAAGGACTCGGTCATTAGCGCTTCGCTGTAGTTGTGCTCATCGGTAAACTCATGGCACTGGGGAGAAGAAGAAGAGAGGGAGACAGCAATACAAGCTCAGAGCCCGACCATGCAAGCACTGGATGTGGAGACCTAACCTACGCTAGAGGGGTGCTCTACGAGCAGCTGCACTCAAGGTCAGAATGCTCAATGCCAAGCGTCTGCTGGAGCGGTGTAAAGCATGTGGTCACTGGAACGTGTTCTGTGGAGGGATGGATCACGCTTTGCTATCTGGCGGTGATGGATGAGTCTGGATTTGGCACATGTGAAAAGAAGGCTGTGGTGGAGGAGGGGGTCTTTATGATCTCACAGGACCCCCGTGTGAGAGGGGTTGGGACCACATGGATTTGTCTATAGATCCTTACCGTGGTCTTCTCCAGACAGTGCAGCAGGTGATGATGCTGGAGTTCGAAGGCCGAGCGGTTCTTCACACAAAGGGCGTGAGCCTCAGTGTCCTCCTGGAAGGAAGCAAAGAAGACTGAGAACCCCTCCGAACCCAGTGGAAACTACCACTCCCAGCATGCTCTGACAGCAGTGATCTGCAGCTCAGCCCTCTTCAGCTGTTGCAAATCTATAACTCCTAGCGTGCCAAGAGGCTCATCAGCTACTGAAAAACTACAACCCTCAGCATACCCTGACAGCAGGGTCTCTAACTTGAGGCCTTCCAGCTGCTTAAAAAAACTACATCCCCCAGCATCCCCTGACAGCAGTGGTCTCTAACTTGAGGCCTCCCAGCTGCTGAAAAACTACAACCCCCAGCATGCCCTTACAGCAGTGGTCTCTAATTTGTGGGTGTTCAGCTATTGCAAAACTACAACTCCCAGCATGCCCTGCAGCTGTCTTCAACTTGTGGCTCTCCAGCTTTTGCAAAACTACAACTCCCAGCATGCCCCGACAGCAGTGGTCACTAACTTGTGGCTGTTTAGCTGTTGAAAAACTACAACTCCCAGCATTCCCTAACAGCAGCTGTTTCCAACTTGTTGCAAAACTACAACTCCTAGCATCTCCTGACAGCTGGAGAGCCAAAGGCTGGAGGTCACTGATCTACAGGATACAAGCAAACATCGAATCACTTTGCAAATATCTTACTCACCTTGTACACGTCTTACTACAATCACATCCAGAGCTGCATTTAGAATTCTGCCAAATTCCTCAGATCTGCAACTATGTAATGTCTGCAGAGAAAACATTTAACTGTCCCCTGCTGTGCCAATACAGGGCATGCTCTGATGGGATGGATTGACGTGACAAGAAACCAAAATGTCGCTACAGCTCTGGGTGTGATTGGAGCATAAAATATTAGGGACAAGATACGATCAGTCCAAGGCAGGTTAAACATTTGCACAGTTACCTAATTCCAACTGTAGAATAAAATGTAAAAACAATAGGTTAACAAATGCAAATTACCTCGCTTCATTTACCTGGTACAGACTTCACTCTAATCACAACCAGAGCTGCATTCAGAATTCTGTTGATTTCCTTACAACTTGTCTTGTGAGATCCTACCTATTTAGCGTCTGCATAGAATACATGTGTCGATACAGGGCTTGCTGTGCTGTGGATGGATTTGAAGTGGCAGCCAACAGATTTGTTACTGCAGCTCTAGGTGTGACTGGAGTATAAAGTATTCCTGAAGGTCTATAGAAGTTGAGTTAATTTTTTGCACACTAAAACTAATATCAATACAGTGCATTATGGGATTTCAGAACTGCCATTGAAGCTTGGGGTGTGATTAGAGTATAAAACATTAAATAACTCAAAAACCGTACAAGAGAATCAGAAAGTGATCGAAAGTAGAGATGCCCTTTAAGTCCGTACTGAGCAGTCATGCTATTGTCCTGCTGCTGTCCGCCACCCCCTTACCTCCAGGCCGCCGCTCTCCTTGTAACGCAGGAAGGCGTTGGTCGTGTTACTTTTCGCCAATCTGATCCTGGCCAATCGGATTTTCTGCGAAAAGAAATGACACAGTCAGTATTCGGGGGGGCGCTGTTGCATTAACGTCTATGGAAAGTATCTGCTGCAACAGTGGTGAGAAGTGGTACTGCAAGCTGTCAAAAAGCACATTTCAAAAAGACTTGACAAAAACAACCCCATGACTTCTTAAAGGAGATGTCTGAGACTACAGATACAAGTCTGCTTTCTTCTTGTCACAGCGCCTCTCTTGTCTTTACCCTGTGTCTGGTATGGCAGCTCAGTCCCATTCGTTTAAATGGGTCTGAGCTGCAATACCAGTCGCAGCCTAGGGGAAAGAGAGGCGCTGTGTCTAGAAAAAAGCAGATTTGTGTCAAAAACAGCGCCACCCCAGTCCACAGGTTAGGTGTGGTAATGCAGCTCAGCCCCATACACTACAATGGAGCCTAGCTGCAATACCAGACTCTGCCAATGGGCAGGTGTGGCGCTCATTTTTGCATTATTCAGGGGGGGCCCGTGGGATCTTACCTGCTGTGCCCGCCGCTTGTCGGCTCTCTGGTTTTGGTGGTAAATACGGCTGAAATTCGATACGATGACAGGGACTGGCAGTGCAATCACCAGCACACCACTAAGGGAGCAAATGGAGCCAAAGATTTTCCCGGCTATGGTGTCTGGTACCATGTCTCCATACCTGGGGGAAGAGGAAAGGCGTCTATAACCAGGCGGCTAATCACTGCGCTCTAACTTAAAGGGAATGTCGACCGCGACCCTTATCCAAATCCCCTGCAGGGTCACAGATGATAGAATCCTGCTTCCTGAAGGCACCACTAGAGGGAGCTAATGAGCTGGATTGGCTTCAATAAATAAACCAGTATGCAGAAAGCTCAAGAGCTCCCTCTAGTGGTGGCTGCAGGCAGGAAGAATTATATCCTTTCGTTCTATGCAGGAGATTTCTGGAGCAATGTGTTGGATGTATTGTGATATTAATCAGCACATCATTTTGGACTTATCTAGATAAAAACCAAAAAAACGAGCTACTCTCCCTTTAAGAAGGCGACACTTTCATGTGTATGCCGCATAACGAGACGAGAAAATGAACTGATGATCCACTACATCAGAATATCACGTTGGCTGTGAAAGAGGTTTACCGTGGTGTGGTTTCGGGGTTATGACTGCAGTACCTCCTTTGGCCTGACTCAGAGGGGGCGCTGTTGCTCTCCGCACAGCCGCGCTTCTCAGCTCTCTCATTCATCTTCGGCCGTGTTCTTCGTCAATAATGGCCGCCCTATTTTTGGCATTTCCACATTTTATTCCAAGACGTGTAAGAAATGGTTATTAATGAAAAGTGACACCGAGCAAAGGAAGATAATTAGAGCGTCGGCCTGTAATTAGATACGCACAGCAGCACAGAGTGTTTCAGAGCTGGAGCAGAAAACCCAATTACAGGCAGTGACCTGAGCCGGCAGACTAGTAAAGACAGGGCTGTCAGTGACAGAGCCGTGATAGGAGGAGGGCGCGGGAGGTCAGCAGCACAGAGTGTTTCAGGAAAGACGCAGGGCTCATCTTGTAGGAGGAAGTGTTAGTGAGGCCCCGGCTGCATGTGCCAAGGGCAGTGCCCTGATGGGGAAGAGGGGACGGGAGATAGGGCAGGATGCAGGTGGGCAGAAAAGGAACAAGGCCTACAGCTGCACACAGCTGCACAGAGTATTTCAGGCAGCGCTATTGAGAATGATGCGGCTTGTGCAAGTGGCAGTGTCCTGATCGGGAAGAGAAGGTGGGAGATAGAGAAGAACACAGGCAAGCAGGAGAAGGGACAGTGTCTCACAGCAGCACATAGTATTTCAGGCAGCAGTCTGCTCATCTTGTAGGAGGCAGTGTTATTGAGAATGGCATGGCATGTGCCAGGGGCAGTGCCCTGATGGAGAAGAGATGACGGAAGATAGGGGAGGACAGACAGGCAGGGGAAAAGACAGTGCCTCACAGCAGCACAGAGTATTTTAGGGGCAGCACGTTTATGTTGTAAGCGGCAGTGTTACTGAGGTCCAAGCTGCTGGTGCCAGGGCCAGCACCCTGATGGGAAGAGAGATCGGGCAGGACACAGGCAGGCAGGGGAAGGGACAGTGTCTCACAGCAGTACAGAGTATTTTAGGGGCAGCACGCTTTTGCTGTAAGCAGCAGTGTTACTGAGGTCCAAGCTGCTGGTGCCAGGGCCAACACCCTGATGGGAAGAGAGATCGGGCAGGACACAGGCAGGCAGGGGAAGGGACAGTGTCTCACAGCAGCTCAGAGTATTTTAGGTGGAAGTATGCCTATGTTTAAGAGGGGGAAGGGAGTTAGTGGAGAACAGAGGCAGGGACAGTGTCTCACAGCAGCACAAAGTATTTTAGGAAGCAGTCTGCTCATGTTGTACTAGGCAGTGTTGCATGTGAAAGGGGCAATGATGTGATAGGAAGGTAAATGGGGGACACCACTAACAGGCATTGAAAGGAGCATCCTATAGCAGCACAGAGTATTTCAGGAGATGACTGTGCTCACCTGGCAGGAGGCAGTGTTAGCGATGCCAAGGCTGTGTGTCAAAGGAGCAGCACCCAGACGGGAAGAAGGGGAAGGGAGACATAGGGGGAACAGAGACAAGCTGGAAAGGAGTAAAGTCTCACAGCAGCACAGAGTATTTCAGGCAGCAATGCGCCTACCTTGCCCAGGAGGCAGTGTTAGTGGAGACAAGTCTGGATGTGGCTGGTGAGGCAGTAGCTATAGGGGCTGCAGATAACCCGGGCCTGGGGACAGGTGGTGGCTTCTGATACAAATCGGCAGGGGAAAGAAGCATGGTCACACAGCAGCACAGAGTATTTAAGGAGATGACTGTTGCTTATGTTACTGAAGACAGGGGAACGTGGAGGACAAGTGACAGGAGGGGGAGAACGGAGACGCATCATACAGACCTAGCAAACGGGTGAAGATCAACAGCCTCTCCATGAGGTATGAAATCCCTGCGCAGGTCATTAGCGCCCCCTGTGGTTCCCTCCAGGGAAGTCCAATGATTGCACATTATAAAGCGCGTCGGCGCTCAGAACTGACTGCAGTTATCTATCAGCCGAGTCGGCAACCTCCAGGCAAAGCAATTGCCAGCCCCTCCTGGAACACAGCGGGAAATATCCGATTTATGAGACGTGCGCGCTTCTTGTGGGGAGTCGTTAGATATGTCGCTCCGACCGCAAATGGTTAAATTGGTCGCAGATGAGAATTTTAAAGGGGTTTATGAGATTAGGAAAAAATGGCTGCTCACTTCCATAAACAGCGCCTACTGGGCTAAACTGCATTACCAGGCACAGCCACAGGACAAAAGTGGCGCTGTATCTGGAAGATCGAGGCTATTGGGGTTCAACTGCAATACCGGGTACAGCCACTGGGCAAGAGTGGTGCTGTTTATAGTAGGAAGAAGCCATTGGGACTGAGCTGCCATACCAGGTACAGCCACTGGGCAAAAGTGGCGCTGTTTATAGAAGAAAGCAGTCATTGGTTGTGAGCTGCAATACCTGGTATCGCCACAGGGCAAAAGTGGCGCTGTTTATAAAAAAAAAACACCTATGTTTTCCTGCTGTCATAACCGTTGATTAAGGGAGAACCCCTTCTCTAACTGAGGTGCTGCAGGCCATCGGTGGAGGGAAGCTGCAGATGGTTGTACATTTAGACCCCTGCAGGACAAATATGGTATTGCATAATGTCCATTTAAATCAACGGGTACCATTAATACAAAGTTGCGCTGAGTCCTCCTTAGCAGGGGGCGCTGTTTGCAGTGGCTATAGTTTAGGTGGCTGGGGATGGGGGGGGGGGGGAGGTTAACCCTTTAAGAGCATGATATACATAAGTCACTAAACGTGTTGTCCATGTGGAAGCGGGGTGCCCGAGGGATGACAGGGATGCCTGTGAGTGTGTGTGACACTGCCGCTCATCCTGCCGGGCTCGTCAGTACAGAGCAGGCGATGTAACCAGACAGGCTCACGCAAGCAACAAAAGGAAGAGAAACCCTGAATCCTTGGCTTCCAGCAAAGCAGATAATGATATGGACATGTCCCCCTCGCCACGTGATGACGAACGACAAGAATTTAATTAAAAACTCCTTTAGAAAAGTTCTAGAGTCATTTACAGACAAGTTGGACAAGAAAAGATAAATGTTCTTGTTCTATTTACAGAACTTGTCTTGATAGGGAAGCAGTTTGTGCTCCAGAGCTGCTCTTCCTATTGGAGATAGGAACTTGCAGCCATGAAATAAAGTTCTAGGTCCCATCAACCTCTGAGTGCAGCTCTGAAGCTCCTATCCATAACAGGGGCCCCTCAGGCTCCAGGGCCCAGTGCACCCCCTATAAATGCTCCTCCTCCCTCCACGGCGATCTCTGTACAGAGCATGCTCACAACACTTCCCGAGACCGGCTATCGTTATGGAGGCGCTCTCACAAGGAAACCATTTTACTACTTCGCTGCTCTCCGGAGTCCGCCAGACAGACAGGGACCCCCCATAACATCCACAGGGCACATGGACCACAAGGACTGTTCTACCTGCATTACGTTCATTGCCTGCCCCTGTCTACACTGTGCTTCAATTCATGCTTCAGATCTCTGCTTGCTGCCAGTGAATGAAATATTACAATTGTATTATCTTCTATACATCATACACTACAACCCTCAACATGACCCGATCACTGAACATGACGCAGTATCATATTATTATACTTGATACACAGAACACTACTCCCCCCAACATGACCGACTATACTACAGTTTTGTTTTACTCAATACATAGGACACTACAACTCCAAACATGACCAGACCATAATACTGTTCTGTTTTATTCAATACATAGGACACTACAACTCCCAACATGACCAGACCATAATACAGTTCTATTTTATTTAATACATAGGACACTACAACTCCCAACATGACCGAGCCATAATACAGTTAAATTTTATTCAATACATAGGACACTACAACTCCCAACATGACCCAGCCATAATACAGTTAAATTTTATTCAATACATAGGACACTACAACTCCCAACATGACCGAGCCATAATACAGTTAAATTTTATTCAATACATAGGACACTACAACTCCCAACATGACCCAGCCAAAATACAGTTAAATTTTATTCAATACATAGGACACTACAACTACCAACATGACCGAGCCATAATACAGTTCAATTTTATTCAATACATAGGACACTACAACTCCCAACATGACCGTGCCATAAAACAGTTCTATTTTATTTAATACATAGGACACTACAACTCCCAACATGACCGTGCCATAATACAGTTCTATTTTATGCAATACATAGGACACTACAACTCCCAACATGACCCGACCATAATACTGTTCTATTTTACTCAATACACAGGATACTACAACTCCCAACATGACCCAGCCAAATTACAGTTCTATTTTACTCAATACATAGGATACTACAACTCCCAACACGATTTTACCACTGGATATCCTCACAATACAATCCTCTTATACTCTGTCAGAGAAAAACTACAACTCCCAGCTTGACCTGACCATAATTTCATTGTTTTACTTAATACATACAGCACTACAACTCCTAACAAGACCCCACCACTACTTGAAATATACTCTAAAAAGACCACACTACAACCCCCAACATGACCTGACCATAGCACAGCCCTGTTAGAACCTGTGGATCGGGGGACTCTCCGGTTACTCCTGTGTGAATGCTTCTTTGCTCTCCGGTAAGATGGCCGCCGCTCCCCTCTAGGAATCCATTACTAATTGGGTAATAATCACATCAACGTGCTATGTGGAAGCGATACGTGCGCTGTAAACGAGCACAGTTCCCGGACGCTGTAACATAATCCATGTGACGTGTGGCACAGCCCTTAGGTTATAAAGCGGAGCTACAGTTCAAAGCGGCATCTCACCGACCTCCGGGAGCCCAGAGTTCCCCTTTACCTGTTCAGAAACCTCCTCAGCCACCCAAAAATCCATCTAGTGTAAAACAGTAAATACTAGGCAGGGAGGAAGGGGATGAAGCTGCAGTCTTCTACCTCAGTCTGTCTGTGACTGCACGCTGTGAGAGGGGAGGAAGAGCGGCAGGGAGATTTGGATGTACTGCATCTAATATACATTGCATTCGAGCATCAGTGCTAGAACCGGGGGTGGAGGCTGGGGGTCATGGCACTGATCCTCAGACTGGTTATCAATATCAGATTTCACAATCGGCACCCCCAACTGATCAACTGTATCGGGCAGCTGCTGGCAACCATACAGTTGGCTCCTTAAAGGGGTTGTGCATGAATGGGGGAAGGGGGGTTGGCCAAACCTGTAAAGGGAAGCTTACTTATCGCCTCTGGCTCCCTGCTCCTTCTCCTCCTTTAAATCTATATTGGATATAGTACATCCAGATATCTTCCCCTGGCTGCTCCTCCTCCCCTCTCACAGCATGCAGTCACAGACAGGCTGAAGTAGAAGACCGCAGCTTCTTCTCCCTCATTCCTGTCTGGTATTTACAGTTTTACACTAGATTGTTTTTTTTTTGGTGGCTGAGAAGGTTTCCAAAGAAGCAAATTGCAGATTCAGGCCAAGTTCCAGGAGAAGGACATTACAAGGCATCACAAGGTGCGCTCTGACCAACTGAGGAAGGGAGGGGTTTGCCAAATCCCCCTGCATTCTTGCACAACCCCTTTAAATCTATATTCGATGTAGTAAGGCATCACAAGGTGTGCTCCGGCCAACTGAGGAAGGGAGGGGTTTGCCAAATCCCCCTGCATTCTTGCACAACCCCTTTAAATCTATATTCGATGTAGTACATCCAGATATCTTCCCCTGGCTGCTCCTCCTCCCCTCTCACAGCGTGCAGTCACAGACAGACTGAGGGAAAATACTGCAGCTTCATCCCCCTCCTCCCTATCTAGTATTTACAGTTTTACAGTAGATTATTATTTTTTTTGGTGGTTGAGGTTTCCAAAGGAGGAAATTTCAGATTCAGGCGAAGTTCCAAGAGAAGGACATTACAAGGTGTCACAAAGTGTGGTCCGGCCAAGTGAGGAAAAGAGGGGTTTGTCAAATTCCCCTACATTCTTGCACAACCCCTTTAACTCTGTATTGGATGTAGTACATACCGATATCTCCTCCTGGTTGCAACTTCCCCCCACTCACAGACAGACTGAAGGAAAATACTGCAGCTTCATCCCCCTCCTCCCGATCTAGTATTTACAGTTTTACACAAGAAGGTTTCCAAAGGAGAAAATCGCAGATTCAGTCCGAGTTCCAGGAGAAGGACATTACAAGGTATCACAAAGTGCGGTCCGGCCAAGTGACAAAGGGAGGGGTTTGGCAAACCCCTCCTACATTCTTGCACAACCCATTTAACTCTGTATTAGACGTAGTACATGCAGATATCTTCCCCTGGCTGCTCCTCCTCCCCTCTCACAGCATGCAGTCACAGACAGACTGAGGGAAAATACTGCAGCTTCATCCCCCTCCTCCCCATCTAGTATTTACAGTTTTACACTAGATGATTTTTTTTGGTGGCTGAGAAGGTTTCCAAAGGAGGAAATTTCAGATTCAGGCCGAGTTCCAGGAGAAGGATATTACGAGGCGTCATAAAGTGTGGCTGCAGCCTTCATTTTAGGATTCTCGGTACTAAAGAGAAACTTGGCAGACTGCTCGTGTTCACATCTCAGCCGCGTTAAAACCATTATGCTGAAATACATTTAAAGGAGAACATAAGGGGGGGAGGGGGGAGCAACAGAGCGGATCGGTAACTCAGGCCATTACAGAGCCTCAGTAATTACATCGTCACAAGGTATAGCAAGCTCCTATTCACTGAGCTATGTTAGCGCCCCCTAGTGGCTGCATTATCATGAATAATTACATAGGGTCCAAATGGGGCTGTCTGGTTTAGAAAACCTATTGTCAGATACTCTATTAGGGAAGTCCGATCCGATAGATGGGGGGGGGGGGGGGGTCCCTATTAGTCACAGCAGAGAATATGTCTTTCTGGAGGACCCGGCGCATTCATACATTATATGGACGTCCTATTGATTTATTGATTTGATACTGTAATACTTCATTTCACCTGTGGTGGAGCTGCAGTGGAAGTGAGCAGTTCCTGCAATGTTCTTAAACTGATTATAGCTGATCGCGGGGGGTCCCAAAGTGAGATAATCTAGTGTACAGAACTATCTATACTGTATATATACAGAATTATCTATAGTGTATACAGGAGAGTGTAATATTATATATAGAATTATCTATAGTGTATACAGGAGAGTGTAATATATATATACAGAATTATCTATAGTGTATACAGGAGAGTCTAATATTATATATAGAATTATCTATAGTGTATACAGGAGAGTGTAATATTATATATAGAATTATCTATAGTGTATACAGGAGAGTGTAATATTATATCTAGAATTATCTATAGTGTATACAGGAGAGTGTAATATTATATCTAGAATTATCTATAGTGTATACAGGAGAGTGTAATATTATATACAGAATTATCTATAGTGTATACAGGAGAGTGTAATATTATATACAGAATTATCTATAGTGTATACAGGAGAGTGTAATATTATATATAGAATTATCTATAGTGTATACAGGAGAGTCTAATATTATATATAGAATTATCTATAGTGTATACAGGAGAGTGTAATATTATATATAGAATTATCTATAGTGTATACAGGAGAGTCTAATATTATATATAGAATTATCTATAGTGTATACAGGAGAGTGTAATATTATATACATAATTACCTATAGTGTATACAGGAGAGTGTAATATTATATATAGAATTATCTATAGTGTATACAGGAGAGTCTAATATTATATATAGAATTATCTATAGTGTATACAGGAGAGTGTAATATATATATACAGACAGTACAGACCAAAAGTTTGGACACACCTTCTCATTCAAAGAGTTTTCTTTATTTTCATGACTATGCAAATTGTAGATTCACACTGAAGGCATCAAAACTATGAATTAACATGTGGAATTATATACATAACAACAACTGAAAATATGTCATATTCTAGGTTCTTCAAAGTAGCCACCTTTTGCTTTGATTACTGCTTTGCACACTCTTGGCATTCTCTTGATGAGCTACAAGAGGTAGTCACCTGAAATGGTCTTCACTTCACAGGTGTGCCCTGTCAGGTTTAATAAGTGGGATTTCTTGCATTATAAATGGGGTTGGGGCCATCAGTTGCGTTGTGGAGAAGTCAGGTGGATACACAGCTGATAGTCCTACTGAAAAGACTGTTAGAATTTGTATTATGGCAAGAAAAAAGCAGCTAAGTAAAGATAAACGAGTGGCCATCATTACTTTAAGAAATTAAGGTCAGTCAGTCCGAAAAATTGGGAAAACTTTGAAAGTGTCCCCAAGTGCAGTCACAAAAACCATCAAGCGCTACAAAGAAACTGGCTCACATGCGGACCGCCCCAGGAAAGGAAGACCAAGAGTCACCTCTGCTGCGGAGGAGAAGCTCATCCGAGTCACCAGCCTCAGAAATCGCAGGTTAACAGCAGCTCAGATTAGAGACCAGGTCAATGCCACCCAGAGTTCTAGCAGCAGACACATCTCTAGAACAACTGCTAAGAGGAGACTGTGTGAATCAGGCCTTCATGGTAGAAGATCTGCTAGGAAACCACTGCTAAGGACAGGCAACAAGCAGAAGAGACTTGTTTGGGCTAAAGAACACAAGGAATGGACATTAGACCAGTGGAAATCTGCGCTTTGGTCTGATGAGTCCACATTTGAGATCTTTGGTTCCAACCACCGTGTCTTTGTGCGACGCAGAAAAGGTGAACGGATGGACTCTACATGCCTGGTTCCCACCGTGAAGCATGGAGGAGGAGGTGTGATGGTGTGGGGGTGCTTTGCTGGTGACACTGTTGGGGATTTATTCAAAATTGAAGGCATACTGAACCAGCATGGCTACCACAGCATCTTGCAGCGGCATGCTATTCCATCCGGTTTGCGTTTAGTTGGACCATCATTTATTTTTCAACAGGACAATGACCCCAAACACACCTCCAGGCTGTGTAAGGGCTATTTGACCATGAAGGAGAGTGATGGGGTGCTGCGCCAGATGACCTGGCCTCCACAGTCACCGGACCTGAACCCAATCGAGATGGTTTGGGGTGAGCTGGACCGCAGAGTGAAGGCAAAAGGGCCAACAAGTGCTAAGCATCTCTGGGAACTCCTTCAAGACTGTTGGAAGACCATTTCAGGTGACTACCTCTTGAAGCTCATCAAGAGAATGCCAAGAGTGTGCAAAGCAGTAATCAAAGCAAAAGGTGGCTACTTTGAAGAACCTAGAATATGACATATTTTCAGTTGTTTCACACTTTTTTGTTATGTATATAATTCCACATGTGTTAATTCATAGTTTTGATGCCTTCAGTGTGAATCTTTGAATGAGGTGTGTCCAAACTTTTGGTCTGTACTGTGTATATATAGAATTATCTATAATGTATACAGGAGAGTGTAATATTATATACAGAATTATCTATAGTGTATACAGGAGAGTCTAATATTATATACAGAATTTTCTATAGTGTATACAGGACAGTATATTATTGTAGATAAAAAATATCTATGGAGTATACAGGACAGTATAATACTGTATATAGAAGTATCTATGGAGTATACAGGACAGTATAATACTGTATATAGAAGTATCTATGGAGTATACAGGACAGTATAATACTGTATATAGAATTATCTATGAAGTATATGGGTGACTCTTTCATTACATTCTTATTGAAGTTATTAACCCTTCCTTTACCTCCAGAACCTCAGATCTCTCTAATCCGCCTCTGCAGATTACAGTCGGAGGACATTCCAGAGATTACCGCCCGCCTTTATTACCGCCATCATCCTGCCAGCGGATGATTACCGGTGTAGTTAACCCACAGCCACCATTGTTCTGGCGGCGGGGATGTGAGCAGAAGATGATGGCTCCTGAACTCCCCGCATTCGCCATACGTGTCCATGTCTCAGTACATACATCCCGTGTCACGTGACCCACCCTGGATCATGTATTATACATACTGCTGTCGCTATGATATATGTAACGCTCCCATCCTCCATCTTTGGTGTACGGAAAGCAATGTAGGTGAATACAGGGAGGTGATGTGACTGCTGGGTCCTTGAGCCTCCGCTTTGAAGGCATCTTAAAGAGGTTCCTCACCCACATGTATTTTTAGAAGCATCTAATCAATAATGCAGGCTGAGGTGGGAAATGGCGCGGTATGACTACTGCCAAGCTGCCTTCCCCCTTGTCAGCTGGCAGCACAGTGCCAGCTGGGAGCTGAAGAGCTGCGTCACTTTAGGTAGGCCGGTTGCTAAGGGCATACTGACTAACAACTATCATGGGGTTGTCAGGCTGAGCATCCTTAGCAACCAGTCTTGTTTCGGATCAGTCATGTTTTAACTTCAGCGCCCATAGCAACCAATCACAGCACAGCTTTCAATTCTGAAGAGTGCTATTCCAAATGAAAACTGCGCTGTGATTGGTTGATATGTAGCAACAGACCTAGCTTTGCTGGGACAATCCTGGGAGCTGGATAGGAAAAGGGGCAGGGTCTGGGCAAACCCAACTCAACAGTAGGCGTTCCATGGCGGTTTGGGGGCGCTTTCGGGGCTAAAGGTCTTAAGAAAAACATGTCATAGTCGCCGTTTATTTATCAAATGAACAAAGGGGTTGTCCTTGATAAAAAAAAACCCATGGCAGCTTCCTTCTGAAAATATACTTAGCAGTTGGTAAATTTAGGGCATGTAAGCCCCACCCCAAGTAATGCCCCCAAAACCACCAGGACCACCCATAGTTGGCAACAGTCCCAAATTTGGAGGGATTGTCGGTAGTTTTCAGAGGCAGTCCCTGCAAATTCTGGACTGTTGCTGAATATGGGTGGACCTGCTGGCAGATTTATCAAGAGCCAAAAATGGGTGGGGCTTAGGTAAACCCACCCATAAATGGGAGGTGTCACATGGTTTCTGGATGTTCCCCAGGTAAGGCTTATTTGTCCCAAACCAATTGCAAGGTGGGGCTTAGTTAAATCCCGCCCATTTTCATCCCATGACACACTGAATTTGCAGGGACTGTTGACACCTATGCAAAAACGGCATCACACTTGTCTGCAGTTTGTACGTGGTACTGCAGCTCAACTCCCTTCATTTCAAGCCGAGCTGCAATGCCACAACCCAGGGACAGGCATGGTGCTGTTTTTGGAAGAAACCAGCCATGTTTTTCCAATCCTGTACTAACCCTTTAAACAGTGGGTAACCATAGCAACAATCCACCGCGGATAAGAGATCACGTGACTCACCCCAGCGTTGTCATGGTAACAATAGTGTACCAGAAGGACGACGGAATGCTAGTAAACTTCGTCTTGCTCGTTCCCTTCTCTGCATAGAACATCACAGTGGCGAAGATGATGATGGCCATGGTCAAGGAGAAAAGGAGAAAGCCGAGCTCGGAGGCGCAGCTCTTCAAGGTGTACCCGAGAATCCGTAGTCCTTGGGAGTGGCGGGAGAACTTGAAGATGCGGAAGACTCGGAAAACACGTAACGTGACAAAGGCACCGCTCACATTATCGTTCTCTGGCATGACCAGCTGTATGTAGTAGGGCATGATGGCCACCACGTCAATGATACTCATGACACTACGCATGAACTTACAACGACTTGGGGCTGCAAAGAGTCTCATAAGGTACTCGAAGGTGAAGATGAGGACACAGGCCGTATCCATGCAGTCAAAGGCTGTCACATATTTTTCCCCACAAGGCAGATCCTTAAGGCGCCCGGGTGGTGGACGACAAGGCACCGTTTCCACCACGTTTGCGATCACTGAGACGGCAATGAAGAAACCCGTGACGTAATAGAAAACAAGAGCCATAGTGCTGGTGTGAGGGTTTTCAAAGGCCCTCCACAGTCTTTGTCGGAAGGTACTGTCGGGGGGTAGAGGGGTATCATTAGCTGTTTCTGCTTCCGTATCCTCCGCGAGTCTCTCCAGGTTCTCTTTTTTACGGTCGCGATATTCTTCTAGACAACAATCTCCGATGATCTCCGGTATGATACCATAGAATGACAGCTCTTCATCGAAGGCTTGGATACACTCATGGCGTGGATAATGTAGCTTGCCTGTTCGGTAGAAGTTGAGAATGTGCCTAAACATTTCTGGATCCCGGTCAAAAAAATATTCCTGTGTCTCCTGGTTGAAAAAGAATTCCTTCTCAGTGCTTCCTAACAAAGTGTCCGGGTAGCGGTCCAACGTATTTTTCCACGTCTGGAACTTCCTACCACTGACGTTCACCACCAGTATTTCGTCGCTTCTTTTTCTCTTGTCGCTTGGAGGCTTGGGCATTGGCCTCTTCGCAAGAGGAAGCCATCCCACCGCTGCTGCTCGAGCGAAGGGAAGCCATGTTGCCACTCCAGCCGCCATAGTTCAGTGGCTAAGTCTTCAGTGGCCACAAGTCCAGTGTTTGGATCCAGTATGTGACCATAAAAAAAGTGGACCTGCCTTAGGGAACCAGAGGGGCGTTGAAGAATTTTGGTATTTCAGTGCAAGTCCAAGAAGGCAGATGTGAGGGATAATCAAAGATGGTGACCTCGTCCCAGCAATACTTCTCTAGAGATTCCAGTTTCAGTAAGACAAGGCGGGGAACATGTGGGCTTGAGTTGAAGGTCTAGATCCACAGCTGCGCTGGAGGTTTAGTCAGGTCATAGTACACTATAGTTGTCGGCCGTTTTGTTATTTTGTTTTCCAAATTCTCGCTCTTGGATTCTCTGACTGCATTTTACAGATTCTTCCTGTGTTCTTCTCCCACACAATCTGTAATTAGATTTCTTTCCAATATATTCTTTTTCTGTTGGCAGATTAAGAAAATTTTTGAATATATAAGATGTAAGGAAGAAAATAAAGTCTTATTTGTGTTAAATACCTTCTCCCAATCCTAGCAGACTAACTTCATGACACATTAGTGGACATTAGACCTCTTACTACTGCAAATAGATACCAGCCATAGACCATTCAAGTCCTCCCAATACACAAAACCTTAGGAGAGGTTCCTATCACCTCCACCTTAAAAGAGTCTTGAGGACTCTTATGAGACTAACTTCATGACCCATAAGTGGACATCATGACTTAGACCTCTTACTGCCAATGGATACCAACTATAGACCATTCAAGTCCTCCCAATACACAAAACCTTAGGGCAGGTGGTTTCTATTACCTTTATCTTAAAAAGTCCTGAGGACTCTGTACCTCCACCAATACATGGTCATCCTATCCCCTGGCTAATATATGGTTATAGAATCTTGTAATTTTTATGAAATATTTAGAAGGTACAGCACTTGACTTTTATCAAAAACCATACTGGAAAACCCCCTGTCTATACTTCCTGCTAGGTGGTCCCTCCACACTCAGGTGGACTTTAGCTGTCTATGGCCGTCATGAATTACTACATTTCCCATGTGGGGGACCATTCTGAGTAGATGTCCTGTTGGCCATGGCTTTCAGGAATCGTCTGTTTGCTGGGCGTTCTGGGAACTCGACCCCTCGGAATGGTGGTACAAAGGAGTTTTCTGTGATGAGCACTGACTTTGAAGACCCTTTTGGCTATGGACCCTCGGCCGCTACCCCACCCTTGGTTAAGATACACGAACCCCGGAATCCATGAGGAATGCAGTAGGCCTAAAAACTCCCCAAGATGTCACTGTCGCAAACCAGTACTAGACATTTCATCATTTAATTTTCCTTCTCGTTGAGTTCAAATCTGAAGAAAAGGACTACTCTCTTTACTATCCGTCATCTGACTAATTCCCTTCCAATAGAGCCCGCTGCTGTCTAGGAGCTGTCCCCCTCGGAAGGGACTGTCACTCAGGATCCTGAGCAACCAAAGTGGACTCCACTTTAAACAGAATTAATCAGTCCTGAGGGAATCTCTGTGTCATGCTCCGTCCACTTTGGATCAGTGTTCCCTGGAGTGTTCCTTTAAAAATAAAAAAAAAGCAGACTACAGTTTCTTTGTAGATACTGTATACGATCTATAGTAGTACGTTTTAGTAATTCCCTTATTTCTATGACTTCCCTTAAAGGATTTATCCTATGATTAATGTAAAAAAAAAAGATCATATAGTGCATAAATATCTTTTTTAAGAAAGCTAGAACCGGCCCTGTACCTCACATGGCTCTACAGATCTCCCCGTTCATTGCTCCAATCGCTCTGCTAGATTTATTTCAACTTGGCACATCAGGGAGCATGTCCTTTCTCTGCGGTCGTGTCCTTTCTGCTGCAGCTTTCTCCCTATAACAGCTCAGGGAGCCTGTCCTTTCTGTGCAGCCAGTGGCGTGGCTAGAAATGACTGGGCCCTAGGGCTGCAGCTAACGATTATTTGAATAATCGATTAGTTGCCGATTAATTTCTACGATTAATCGATTAATCGGGAAAAACGACAAAATTACAAAACAGAGGTTTATATGATCTTACTTGAAAAATTATGTTCAAAGGCCATATTAAAACAAATTGTGGACGACACTTATGGGGGATCTGTGGACGACACTTATGGGGGATCTGTGGACGACACTTATGGGGGATCTGTGGACGACACTTATGGGGGATCTGTGGACGACACTTATGGGGGATCTGTGGACGACACTTATGGGGGATCTGTGGACGACACTTATGGGGGATCTGTGGACGACACTTATGGGGGGATCTGTGGACGACACTTATGGGGGATCTGTGGACGACACTATTATGGGGGATCTGTGGACGACACTTATGGGGGATCTGTGGACGACACTTATGGGGGATCTGTGGACGACATTTATGGGGGGATCTGTGGACGACATTATGGGGGGATCTGTGGACGACACTTATGGGGGGATCTGTGGACGACACTTATGGGGGGATCTGTGGACGACACTTATGGGGGGGATCTGTGGACGACACTTATGGGGGGATCTGTGGACGACACTTATGGGGGGATCTGTGGACGACACTTATGGGGGGATCTGTGGACGACACTTATGGGGGATCTGTGGACGACACTTATGGGGGATCTGTGGACGACACTTATGGGGGATCTGTGGACGACACTTATGGGGGATCTGTGGACGACACTTATGGGGGGATCTGTGGACGACACTTATGGGGGGATCTGTGGACGGCGTTTATGGGGGATCTGTGGACGACACTATTATGGGGGATCTGTGGACGGCGTTTATGGGGGATCTGTGGACGGCGTTTATGGGGGATCTGTGGACGGCGTTTATGGGGGATCTGTGGACGGCGTTTATGGGGGATCTGTGGACGACACTTATGGGGGATCTGTGGACGACACTATTATGGGGGATCTGTGGACGGCGTAGTTATGGAGAGGGGGATATGTGCACTGTTATGGGCATAACAGTGCACAGATCCCTTTCCTCATAACAGTGCACAGACCCCCCTTCCCATAGCAGTGCCATACACAGACCCCCCCTCCTCCCCATAGCAGTGCTATAGACAGATCCTCCCCCCTCCCCATAGCAGTGCTATACACAGACCCCCCTTCCCCCTAACAGCCCCGGCGCTTGCATCTTTATTTTACCTTTTTACAATGACGCTCCCGCTCCTGTAACAGCCAGGCAGAGCGGACGGCGGCGTAACGTCACTCAATCACGTGACGCGCCTGCTCCGCCCACTTCATGAATGAAGGAGGCGGAGCAGGCGCGTCACGTGATTGAGTGACGTTACGCCGCCGTCCGCTCTGCCTGGCTGTTACAGGAGCGGGAGCGTCATTGTAAAAAGGTAAAATAAAGATGCAGCGCCCGCCCGCATAGCAACGAATCGGCGATTATTCGATAACTGGATTCGTCGACAACGAATCCAGTTATCGAATATAATCGATTACATCGATTAATCGTTGCAGCCCTACAGTGGGCCCTACAGCAAGTTTGTGAACGGGGACCCCCTCACCCCAGCAACTTCTTTGCAACCCCCACAGTGTCACTGTATATAATGTCATTTTATAATACTGTTGAGGGGGCTCTGACAATAAAATCTTTTAGTCCTCCTCCTGGGTGGGCCCCTTCTGCGTCTGGGCCCCAAAGCAGTTGCTTCCCATTACGCCCCTGTGTGCAGCTCTCTTCCTATCACAGCTAAGGGGGTGTGTCCTTTCTGCTGGAGCTCTCTCCTCATCACAGCTCAGTGAGTGTGTGTCCTTTCTTCTGCAGCTCTCTCAATATCACAGCTCAGGGGGCATTTCCTATCTGCTGCAGCTCTCTCCTTATCTCAGCTCAAGTGCTGTGTCCTTTCTGCTGTAACTGTCACAGAAAATATGGCTGATGGAACTGAGCATGTGCGACCACCTCAGCCATGTTACTGAGGTGGACGGACAGGGCAATAAGGTAAAGAACAAACAGGTGGCGCTATAAAGATATACATTGTATTGAATAACTCGGGGTCTAAATTAATTTTGAAATACATTTAACATTTTAAATTTGGTTGTTTCAAAAATGTGGATTTTTTTTTTGTAGGACCACCACTTTAAAGCCGGCAAAGGGGGCCATTTCAGTACAAGTCAGGGCTTTTGCACTTATGCCATTCCAAATGCTGACGCCAGTTAATGATTGGAGTCCCCCTTTTGTTTCTGGCCACAAAGTGCGCCATGGGCTTCAGATACAGAAAGCGTAGGAGGGAAATTGTATTGACAGTAAAAGAGAACGACCTGAAATAAAAAATAAGCGCAAAACGAAAACGAAATGAAGATTGTTGGTCGGCCTCCAAAAAGTAGAAAGAATCACAGAAGATGTATGGAACAGATACAAAAAAAATCTTGCAACATCGTTTCTCAAAATCCTGACATCCTAATGGGCTGGGAGAATACTGAACTTTCATAGGTCAAGAGAAGTACTTAATGGAGGACATTAGGTCACCCCATTCATCGTGCCGGTGATTGACAGTGGAGCTGAGTCTGACTCCATTGTGGCTGTAAATGTGCAATTAAATGGGCATGAGACGTGTATTAGCCTCCCAAATTACGTGTCTGTCAGAGGACTTAATGACGAGCACTCCTTCCTTAAAGGGATTCTCTTCCTAAATGTATATTTACCATGTTACTGTAAGTCTATTGATAAAAAAAAGTTCAGTCACTGTGTACATACATTACTTATCCTGTACTGATCCTGAGTTACATCCTGTATTATACTCCAGAGCTGCACTCACTATTCTGCTGGTGCAGTCCCTGTGTACATACATCACATTACTTATCCTGTACTGATCCTGAGTTACATCCTGTATTATACTCCAGATCTGTACTCACTATTCTGCTGGTGCAGTCACTGTGTACATACATTACTTATCCTGTACTGATCCTGAGTTACATCCTGCATTATACTCCAGAGCTGCACTCACTATTCTGCTGGTGCAGTCACTGTGTACATACATTACTTATCCAGTACTGATCCTGAGTTATATCCTGTATTATACTCCAGAGCTGCACTCACTATTCTGCTGGTGCAGTCACTGTGTACATACATTACTTATCCTGTACTGATCCTGAGTTACATCCTGTATTATACTCCAGAGCTGCACTCACTATTCTGCTGGTGGAGTCACTGTGTACATACATTACTTATCCTGTACTGATCCTCAGTTACATCCTGTATTATACTCCAGAGCTGCACTCACTATTCTGCTGGTGCAGTCACTGTGTACATACATTACTTATCCTGTACTGATCCTGAGTTACATCCTGTATTATACCCCAGAGCTGCACTCACTATTCTGCTGGTGGAGTCACTGTGTACATACATTACTTATCCTGTACTGATCCTGAGTTACATCCTGTATTATACTCCAGAGCTGCACTCACTATTCTGCTGGTGGAGTCACTGTATACATTACATTACTTATCCTGTACTGATCCTGAGTTACATCCTGTATTATACTCCAGATCTGTACTCACTATTCTGCTGGTGCAGTCACTGTGTACATACATTACTTATCCTGTACTGATCCTGAGTTACATCCTGTATTATACTCCAGAGCTGCACTCACTATTCTGCTGGTGCAGTCACTGTGTACCTACATCACATTACCTATCCTGTACTGATCCTGCGTTACATCCTGTATTATACTCCAGAGCTGCACTCACTATTCTGCTGGTGCAGTCACTGTGTACACACATTACATTACTTATCCTGTACTGATCCTGCGTTACATCCTGTATTATACTCCAGAGCTGCACTCACTATTCTGCTGGTGCAGTCACTGTGTACACACATTACATTACTTATCCTGTACTGATCCTGAGTTACATCCTGTATTATACTCCAGAGCTGTACTCACTATTCTGCTGGTGCAGTCACTGTGTACATACATTACTTATCCTGTACTGATCCTGAGTTACATCCTGTATTATACTCCAGAGCTGTACTCACTATTCTGCTGGTGCAGTCACTATGTACACACATTACATTACTTATCCTGTACTGATCCTGAGTTACATTCTGTATTATACTCCAGAGCTGCACTCACTATTCTGCTGGTGCAGTCACTGTGTACATACATTACTTCTCCTGTACTGATCCTGAGTTACATCCTGTATTATACTCCAGAGCTGCACTCACTATTCTGCTGGTGCAGTCACTGTGTACACACATTACATTACTTATCCTGTACTGATCCTGCGTTACATCCTGTATTATACTCCAGAGCTGCACTCAATATTCTGCTGGTGCAGTCACTGTGTACACACATTACATTACTTATCCTGTACTGATCCTGAGTTACATCCTGTATTATACTCCAGAGCTGCACTCACTATTCTGCTGGTGCAGGTAGTGTGTACATACATTACATTACTTATCCTGTACTGATCCTGAGTTTCATCCTGTATTATACTCCAGAGCTGTACTCACTATTCTGCTGGTGCAGTCACTGTGTACACACATTACATTACTTATCCTGTACTGATCCTGAGTTACATTCTGTATTATACTCCAGAGCTGCACTCACTATTCTGCTGGTGCAGTCACTGTGTACATACATTACTTCTCCTGTACTGATCCTGAGTTACATCCTGTATTATACTCCAGAGCTGCACTCACTATTCTGCTGGTGCAGTCACTGTGTACACACATTACATTACTTATCCTGTACTGATCCTGCGTTACATCCTGTATTATACTCCAGAGCTGCACTCACTATTCTGCTGGTGCAGTCACTGTGTACACACATTACATTACTTATCCTGTACTGATCCTGAGTTTCATCCTGTATTATACTCCAGAGCTGCACTCACTATTCTGCTGGTGCAGTCACTGTGTACATACATTACTTCTCCTGTACTGATCCTGAGTTACATCCTGTATTATACTCCAGAGCTGCACTCACTATTCTGCTGGTGCAGTCACTGTGTACACACATTACATTACTTATCCTGTACTGATCCTGCGTTACATCCTGTATTATACTCCAGAGCTGCACTCACTATTCTGCTGGTGCAGTCACTGTGTACATACATTACTTCTCCTGTACTGATCCTGAGTTACATCCTGTATTATACTCCAGAGCTGCACTCACTATTCTGCTGGTGCAGTCACTGTGTACACACATTACATTACTTATCCTGTACTGATCCTGCGTTACATCCTGTATTATACTCCAGAGCTGCACTCACTATTCTGCTGGTGCAGTCAGTGTGTACATACATTACATTACTTATCCTGTACTGATCCTCATTTACATCCTGTATTATACTCCAGAGCTGCACTCTGTGGTGCTTCTGGAGTTGCCGGTTTTCTACTTTCAGATAAGTCTTGTCTGTTCTTATTGTTTGGTGTTTGTTATATTCCCTGTTGTTTGTATCTGGGCCTGAGACAGAGACTTCCTTTCGTCCATCTGGGGAGGAATGGGTTGTCTCTGGTCCTAACCTCATTCCAGGGCCCTATGGGGATATAAGGGCCTAGGTATCCTGCTTATGAATATTCCTACCTACAAGGTCTATTCAGATTGATAGGTAGTCGGGGCCCGGATTAGGGTTGTCTAGGAGGTGACCTGTTCCTTCCCTAGTTTCCAGGCCCAGTTACTGTTCCCCTTCCCTCCTGTGTTCAGTGTGGAGTTTCCCGGACAGCTACAGGGGCTGTCTCTGGAGGTAGCTGACCTCCGCTCGACCTGTCGTGAACCTAAAGTTGCTCTCCCGGATAGATTCTCGAGGGGAGTGATAATGTTATTTGGTTCAGGGAAGCGTGCAAATGGTACTTTAAGTTGCGTCCACACTCATCTGGGGACGAGAGCCAGAGAGTGGGTGTGATTATTTTGTTGCTTAAAAGGGACTTCCAGTCTTGGGGATTTCTCTTCCGACCGGATCACAGTCTCTCCAATCAGTAGATGCATTTTTTGGATCTTTAGGTCTCATCTATGATAACCCGGACCGAACCTCCCTGGCCGAGACTAAATTACGCGGCCTGCGTCAGGGAGAGCGTTTGGCGGAGATCTATTGTTTCGAATTTAGGAGGTGGGCTACGGATACTGAGTGGAACGATCCAGCTCTCCGTAGCCAATTTTGTCAGGGATTATCTGAGAGGCTGAAGGACGCTTTGACCTTTCATGAGAATCCTGAGTCTTTGGAAGCCGCTATGTCTTTGGCTGTACAGCTGTACGTATTGATTGATGCCTGAGAGATCTAAGGGCCCGCTCTCTCAGGACTTTCTATTACATAACGTACCGTATTCCTTTGACTCTTTGGGTGAAGAGACTCCTGAGCTTATACCTGGGGATGAACCCATGCAATTAGGGGGAGCGACTCCGGGATCTGCTTGCAAAAGTAGGAGTCGCAAGGGGACATTTTGTCAATATATGTCCAAGCATTCAGCGGCAAAAAGAGAAACAAAAAGGGGCGTCTAAATCCCATCTGACTATCGGAGGTGTGAATGGGGAGTCAGAGAATGTGCATTTATCCTTTGCTGGTAGTACCAGATTTCTCCTGACTGCCGAGGTGGCGCTAGAGTAAAAAAACGGTGGGAATTGAAGTATTTATCCACAGCGGGGCCTGATTGATGCTCAGTTTGGCTGCATGCACAGGTTATCACTAAGTACATTAAAATAAAAAAGGACGATCCTGTATTTTCTATTGATTCTGCCCCTCTTACTCAGAGGTGCCACGGTATTGCATGATAGCAGATTAAGAGTGGGTGACTTTCATCAAGAAGTTATCTCGTGTTTTGTCTTGGAAGGTCTCCCGGCATCTATGGTTCTGGGTTTACCGTGGCTTACCAAGCATAGTCCAACTATCGATTGGCAAGCTAGGCAGATTCTGGATTGGGGGGACTATTGCATTAATAATTGTCTCAATACATCCTTTTCTGTGGTTACTACTAAGGCTGTACCCTGTTTTATATCTGAGTTTGCCGAGAGTGGATGTCAGGATTAACCTTCATATGATTGTCCTGTCAATCTTATTCCCAGGGCTAAATTGCCTAAATCTAGGTTGTATAATCTTTCTGAACCTGAAAGGCAGACCATGAGAGAATATATTGCCGAGAGTTTGAAGAAAGGGCACATAAGACCTTCCAAGTCTCCAGTGGCAAAAAAAAGGAGGTCTTTGGCCATGTCTGGATTTACGTGAACTCAATCAGATTACTATCCGTGATCCTTACCCTCTTCCTTTGATTCCCGATTTGTTTAACCAGATTATTGGTGCCAAGGTGTTCTTCATGTAAGACTTAAGGGGGGCATATAATTTGGTTAGGATCAAGGAAGGAGATGAATGGAAGACTGTTTTTAATACTCCTGAGGGGCGCTTTGAGAACCTGGTCATGCCTTTCGGGTTGACCAATGCCCCGGTGGTCTTCCAACATTTTGTAAATGACATCTTTCATCACCTGGTGGGGAGGTTTGTGGTCGTGTATTTGGATGACATTCTTATTTATTCTCCTGACATGGAAACACATCAGGATCACGTTAGACAGATTCTAAGGGATAATAAATTGTTTGCAAACTTAGAGAAATGTGTTTTTTGCGGTACACGAGGTGCAGTTCTTGGGCTACCTGCTGTTTTCGAATGGATCCTGAGAAAGTCCGTGCTGTATTGGTCTGGGATCGACCCGAAAATCTGAAGGTTCTTATGCGTTTTTTAGGATTCACCAACTATTACCGAAAATGTATTAAGAATTATTTGACAATAGTAAAACCCTTAATGGACATGACTAAGAAAGGGATGGATGTCTCTGTATGGTCTGATTCGGTGTTGCAAGCCTTTTCTGCGATTAAGGAAAGCTTCTCTTCTGCTCCCATACTGGTGCAGCCACATGTGTCACAACCGTTTATTGTGGAAGTGGACGCATCTGAGGCAGGGGTAGGAGTAATTTTGTCACAGGGCCCATCACCTGGTAAATGGTGACCATGTGCATTTTTCTCAAAAAAACTATCCCCCGCTGAGAAAAATGATGATGTGGGTAACAGAGTTGCTGGCCATTAAATTGGCTTTTGAGGAATGGCGTCATTGGTTGGAAGGGGCGATTCATCTGATCACGGTATTCACTGATCACAAAAATCTGGCTTATCAAGAGTCGGCGAAACGACTGAACCCAAGACAAACCAGATGGGCCCTGTTTTTCACCAGATTCAATTTCACGGTCATCTATAGTCCTGGGATTAAGAATGTCAAGGCGGACGCCTTGTCACGTAGTTTCCCTGGAGGTGGTGATATCCGCCCTCTACCCTGACCTTGAGGTGAAGGTGTTAGAGGCTCAGGGCGACGTTCCGGACTCATGTCCCTCTGGGGAACTACTTGTGCCACCGGAATTGCGTCACAAGGTGTTGGAGGAACATCATTGTATGGTTCTTACAGGACATCCTGGAGTAGGTCCACTGCCAACCTCATATCTCGTAGATTCTGGTGGCCGGGGTGGCGTAAGTGTGTGAAGGACTATGTGTCAGCCCTTGCACAGGTATTTGTTGACAACACTGTAAAACTTCATGGCATTCCCTCTAACGTGGTCTCAGATTGTGGGACTCAGTTTGTTTCCAGATTCTGGAAGGCCTTCTGTACTCGTCTGGGAATTCAACTGTCCTTTTCTTCGGCTTTTCACCCTCAGTCGAATGGACAGACGGGGCGTACTAATAAGAGTCTGGAGACTTGAGATGTTTTGTATCTGAGAACCAGGAGGAGTGGTCTTCATTTTTGTCTTTGGCAGAATTTGCCCTAAACAATCGTAGTCAGGAGTCCACTGGTGAGTCGCCGTTTTTTGGGGCCTATGGATTTCACCCGCAGTTTAGCACATTTTCTGGTTCTAATACTTCTGGTATCCCTGAGGAAGAACGTTTTTCGTCATTATTGTCATCAATATGGCGAAAAATTCAAAATAACTTGAAAAATATCGGCAACAAATATAAACGTGTGGCTGACAGGAAACATATTAATGGTCCGGATCTAAGTGTGGGTGATTCTGTGTGGCTGTCCACAAGAAACATTAAGTTGAAGGTACCTTCCTGGAAGTTGGGTCCAAGGTTTATCGGCCCATATAAGATCACGGCCATTATAATCCTGTAGCTTTTTGTCTTGAGCTTCCTCAGGCCCTGAAAATTCATATTGTGTTCCATAGGTCTTTGTTGAAAAAATATGTGGAACCTTTACATCCACCTTCCTTGCCACCCGTCATGGTGGACGGTAATTTGGAATTGGAGATCGCGAAAATAGTTGACTCTCGAGTTCTCCGTGGATCCCTTCAATATCTTGTCCACTGGAGAGGTTATGGACCGGAGGAGAGGATGTGGGTGCCGGCATCCGGCATTAATGCCAATCGTTTTGTAAATAATGCCTTTCATAGATCTCACGGAGGTCAACCGTAGTAGGGGGGGGTACTGTCACGGACGTTCCCGTGGCAGGTACTAGGAGATCGGAGAGACTGGCAACTTGTGGGTTAAATTGACAAGTTCACTGTGGATCTTATTGTGTCTGTGTTTTGGTGAATACCACACCCCTTGCTTCAGGTGTTGCTTGTTGATAATTTACCTTTCCCATAAGTAGCCGCTTCTCACTCTTGGAGGTGCGGTTTATAGATTTTCTTCCTGCCTTCTCACTAGCTGGTCGGTTGTACTCTGTGGTGCTTCTGGAGTTGCCAGGTTTCTACTTTCAGATAAGTCTTGTCTTTTCTTATTGTTTTGTGTTTGTTATATTCCCTGTTGTTCGTATCTGGGTCGGAGACACAGACTTCCAATCGTCCATCTGGGGAGGAATAGGTTGTCTCTGGTCCTAAACTTATTACAGGGCCTTATAGGGAAATCAGGGCCTAGGTATACTGCATATGAACATTCCTAACTTCAGGGTCTATTCATATTGTTAGATAGTCAGGGCCCAGATTAGGGTTGTCTAGGAGGTGACCTGTTCCTTCCCTAGTTTCCAGGCCCAGCTACTGTTCCCCTTCCCTCCTGTGTTCAGTGTGGAGTCCCCCCCCCCAACACTGATCCTGAGTTACATCCTGTATTATACTCCAGAGCTGCACTCACTATTCTGCTGGTGCAGTCACTGTGTACATACATTACATATACTGTACGGGTCCTGAGTTATATCCTGCATTATACTCCAGAGCTGCACTCACTATTCTGCTGGTGGAGTCACTGTGTACATACATTACTTATCCTGTACTGATCCTGAGTTACATCCTGCATTATACCCCAGAGCTGCACTCACTATTCTGCTGGTGGAGTCACTATGTACATACATTACCTACCCTGTACTGATCCTGAATTACATTCTGTATTATACTCCAGAGCTGCACTCACTATTCTGCTAGTGCAGTCACTGTGTACATACATTACCTACCCTGTACTGATCCCGAGTTACATCCTGTATTATACTCCAGAGCTGCACTCACTATTCTGCTGGTGGAGTCACTTTGTACATACATTACCTACCCTGTACTGATCCTGAGTTACATCCTGCATTATACTCCAGAGCTGCGCTTACTATTCTGCTGGTGGAGTCACTGTGTACATACATTACCTACCCTGTACTGATCCCGAGTTACATCCTGTATTATACTCCAGAGCTGCACTCACTATTCTGCTGGTGGAGTCACTGTGTACATACATTACCTACCCTGTACTGATCCTGAGTTACATCCTGCATTATACTCCAGAGCTGCGCTTACTATTCTGCTGGTGGAGTCACTGTGTACATACATTACCTACCCTGTACTGATCCTGAGTTACATCCTGTATTATACTCCAGAGCTGCACTCACTATTCTGCTGGTGGAGTCACTGTGTACATACATTACTTATCCTGTACTGATCCTGAGTTACATCCTGTATTATACTCCAGAGCTGCACTCACTATTCTGCTGGTGCAGTCACTGTGTACATACATTACTTATCCTGTACTGATCCTGAGTTACATCCTGTATTATACTCCAGAGCTGCACTCACTATTCTGCTGGTGGAGTCACTGTGTACATACATTACTTATCCTGTACTGATCCTGAGTTACATCCTGTATTATACTCCAGAGCTGCACTCACTATTCTACTGGTGGAGTCACTGTGTACATACATTACTTATCCTGTACTGATCCTGAGTTACATTCTGTATTATACTCCAGAGCTGCACTCAGTATTCTGCTGGTGGAGTCACTGGGTACATACATTACTTATCCTGTACTGATCCTGAGTTACATTCTGTATTATACTCCAGAGCTGCACTCAGTATTCTGCTGGTGGAGTCACTGGGTACATACATTACTTATCCTGTACTGATCCTGAGTTACATCCTGTATTATACTCCAGAGCTGCACTCACTATTCTGCTGGTGCAGTCACTGTGTACATACATTACTTATCCTATACTGATCCTGAGTTACATCCTGTATTATACTCCAGAGCTGCACTCACTATTCTGCTGGTGGAGTCACTTTGTACAAACAGTGAGAAACAAAAGTACTTAGAAATCATGGAGGGGTCTGACATTCACATTGTAGGTGCGTTCCCACTCTGATACAGAATAAAAAATAGATAAATCAGGAAATCACATTGTATGATTTTTACAGAATGTCTTTGTCTTGCACAGCTGAACATAAATATTTGAACACCTGAGAAACAGCAAGAATTCTGGCTCTCAAAGACCTGTTACTGTGCCTTTAAAAGGTCCACTTCTACTCCACTCATTAATCTAACTTAGTAGCACCTGTCTGAGCTCTGTAAAGACCCCTGTCCACCCCACAGTCAGTCAGACGCCAACTACTACCATGGGCAAGACCAAAGAGCTGTCAGAAGACACCAGAGACAAAATGGTGGACCTCCACAAGGCTGGAAAGGGCTACGGGGCAATTGCCAAGCAGCTTGGTGAAAATAGATCAACTGTTGGAGGAATTGTTAGAAAATGGAAGAGGCTAAAGACGACTGTCAGTCTCCCTCGGACTGGGGCTCCATGCAATATCTCACCTCGTTGGGTATCACTGATGATAAGAAAGGTGAGGAATCAGCCCAGAACTACAAGGGAGGAGCTGGTCAATGACATGAAGAGAGCTGGGACCACAGCTTCAGAGGTCACTGTCGGTAGAACACTACGCCGTCATGGTTTCAAATCATGCATTGCACGGAAGGTTCCCCTGCTCAAGGCATCACATGTCCAGGCCCGTCTGGAGTTTGCCAATGACCATCTGGATGATCCAGAGGAGGCCGGAGAGAAAGTCATGTGGTCAGATGAGACCAAAGTAGAACTTTTTGGTCTAAACTTCACTCGTCGTGTTTGGAGGAAAAAGAAGGATGAGTTGCATCCCAAGAAGACCATCCCTACTGTGAAGCATGGGGTGGAATAGGGCCATTAATTGTGAGATTTTGAGCAACAACCTCCTTCCCTCAGTCAGAGCATTGAAGATGGGTCGTGGCTGGGTCTTCCAACATGACAACGACCCGAAGCACACAGCCAGGATAACCAAGGAGCGGCTCCGTAAGAAGCATATCAAGGTTCTGGAGTGGCCTAGCCAGTCTCCAGACCTAAATCTAATAGAACATCTTTGGAGGGAACTGAAACTCCGTGTTGCTCAGTGACAGCCCCGAAACTTGACAGATGTAGATCTCTGTGGAGGAGTGGGCCAAAACCCCTGCTGCAGTGTGTGCAAACCTGGTCAAGAACTACAGGAGACGTTTGACCTCTGGAATTGCAAACAAAGGCTTCTGGACCAAATATTAAAACGGATTTTCTCAGGTGTTCAAATACTTATGTTCAGCCGTGCAAGACAAATACATTCTTTAAAAATCATACAATGTAATTTCCTGATTTATTTATTTTTTATTCTGTCTCAGAGTGGGAACGCACCTACAATGTGAATGTCAGACCCCTCCGTGATTTCTAAGTGGGAGAACTTGCAAAATCGCAGGGTGTTCAAATACTTCTGTTCCTCACTCTACATTACATTACTTATCCTGTACTGATCCTGAGTTACATCCTGTATTATACTTCAGAGCTGCACTCACTATTCTGCTGGTAAAGTCACTGCGTACATACATTACTTATCCTGTACTGATCCTGAGTTACATCCTGTATTATACTCCAGAGCTGCACTCACTATTCTGCTTGTGCAGTCACTGTGTACATACATTACTTATCCTGTACTGATCCTGAGTTACATCTTGTATTATACTCCAGAGCTGCACTCACTATTCTGCTGGTGCAGTCACTGTGTACATACATTACTTATCCTGTACTGATCCTAAGTTACATTCTGCATTATACCCCAGAGCTGCACTCACTATTCTGCTGGTGGAGTCACTGTGTACATACATTACTTATCCTGTACTGATCCTGAGTTACATCCTGTATTATACTCCAGAGCTGCACTCACTATTCTGCTGGTGCAGAATGTATGTACTATATACCTGTTTCCAGGGGCTATATACCCCTGTCCAGTTGCCCTATTATATCATTGAGGGGTCCCGTCTCTGGAAATGTAAACGACTGATCTGTATGAGACAGTCCCTTTAACTACCAAAATGGCTGGCTTCAGTGAAAGGACGCATGGCCCATTGCTTGTCCCACCAGGACTATTTGAGCATACAGACATCATAGAGGGAGGTGGTCACACCTGGGACACCCCTCGGAGAGCTACATCAGAGAGCTGATAATAAGCAGCAGAGATGGAATCTGATTGGTTGCCCCCCCGCAATATTACAGACCCCCCCATCCCCCATCATTACACAGCCGACTACCCCCCTAGTATTACAGAGCCGGGGGTGCGTGTGTATCCACTGATATAAGCTAGTGAGGACGTGTGATCACAGTCGTCCTAATGTGACGCTGACATATTCACGAGCGCTGCGCTGGATTGTTCACTTCCCAACAAATACAATGAAATCTTGATTATCCGCACTAATGACGCCGTACAGACGATGAGCGCTGCTCAGGAGAACGACTCACTTAATTATACAACAAATGTGAGCTACAGCTGGGAAATAAAACACTTAAATAAAACTACTAAACGTACTGATGGGAAATACCAACATCGTCTCTGCTCCGTCTGCCTATGTTCTATCTATCGTGAGTATGGCGCAGAGGCGACTAGCCTTAGAGGATGAGACCGCAGCCCCAGGTGCATTGTTTCTAGACCATCAGATTCTGGATTAGTGGACGTTCTCTGTACATTATCTGTGCAGTTCTCTTCGGGTTTCATACGTTGCGGCTTTTCCCTTTCCGCTGCGTCCAGGAGGATGCGGTGCGTGTACCGGGGGGGACTGTTTACACGGAGCATCTCCACAGTGCATATCTCTGCATCCTATCGATCGGCTCATCTGCTGAGCCCTGGACGCTGTAGGTAATGGGAATCATTCACACACGGCTCTGCAGGCAAACACAGTGCCCTGGACCACATCTGTAGAAGCTGGCATTGGCAGGGTGGCACATAGCTACTCTATGCTGTGCCAGGCTGACCCGTATACCTGGACGGCTGTATACAACCAGTATTTACTGCATGTGTACAAGACATCATCCCCTGCCTTACAGGCACCATGTAACGCTGTGACCACCACAACAGATGCTGCCTCCAAAAGATGTCCCTCTACCAACAGTGCCTGCTGTCCGCCAGGTGTTCCTGGGTTCTGCTCACTAATAGTCCCCACCAGGTCTCCATCAACAGTCCCGTGCTGCTCTCCACCGTCTGCATTCATGATACCATCTGTACCTACCTGTTCTCCATCATAAACCTCAGTCTGCTGTCCATCAAGCTCTCTATCAAAGTTCCTTCACAGTTCTCCACCAGCTGTCTCTCTGAGTTCTCCATTAGATGTCTCAGCCTGTTCCCAGCAAGATGTCTCTCACTGCTTTCCACCAGATTTCACAGTGAGAACTCCTCCATCTGCTGCTGTCCACCACCAGTCCATCTACTGTCTACAAGAAATTATTATTATACATTCTCCATGTTCAGGTGATCTTCTTCAGCTGGCCCTTTCTATACACTCTCTCACATTAACTCCCTGCCCTGGTACTGTCAATCAGTGGCAATGTCTTCATAAGATGGTGCTATCAACAGTCCTTTACCCATGGCAGTCCGTATATGTATGGTCCAGTAGTCCAAAATTACTAACCATTGACAGTCTACTCTTGTTTTCCACCTGTAGCCCTCCTTAATTCTCCACCAGTATATTCTGCTGCCCATCCATTTGTTACCCCCTCCATTCAACAGTTCTCTTCTGTTCACCATCAGATAATCCTCTGCTCCCAACCAGAAGGCAAAACCTTCTCTGTTCTCCAACAGCAGTCCCCCTCTTTTGGACAACAGAAGATCCCATTTGTTCACCCTCAACAGTCCCTCGGTTCTAGACTAGTAATTTCTCCATTCTTCAACAGCATTCCCCCACTTAATCTGCACCAGCAGTCTCCCCAGCAGTCCCTTTTTTTTTTTTCATTAGTAGTCCCTTTCTTTACTCCACAAGTAGGCCCCCCTCAGATCTCTACCATCATTCTCCTCTTTTTCTTCATAATTAGTCTCCTCAATGATTTTCACCAGCAGTCATCTCATTTTATCCACTAAGTAGTCCTTTTCTTTTCTCCACCAGCAATCCTCTCCTTTTTCTCACCAACAGTCCTCCTCAGATACATCAGCAGGCCTCCTCAAAGCTCCATCTGAAGCCTACCTTAAAGCTCCAAAAGTAGTCTCCCTCAGAGTTCCCACCGAAGCCCCTTTTCTCCACCAGAAGTCCCATCAGTTGTTCCACCAGCATTACACAAAAATCTCCACCAGCACTCCCTTCCTTTTCTCCGCCAACAGTTTATTCCTTTCCTCCACCAGCAGTTCCCTCAGAGCTCCACCAGCAGTCCCTTCCTTTACTCCTCCAATAGTCTCTTTTTTTTCTCCACCAGCAGTCCCCCTCAGATTTCTACTAGTAGTCCCTATAGAGTTCTACCAGCAGTTCCCTCAGAGCTCCACCAGCAGTCCCTTTTTTTCCACCAGCAGTTCCTTTCTTTTCTCCACCAGCATTCCCTAAGATCTCCACGTCCCTTCCTTTACTCTACCAGCAGTCCCCCTCACAACTCCACCAGTAGCCCCTTCCTTGTCTCCACCAACAGGCTCTTTTTTGTCTCCAACAGCAGTCCCTTCAGAGTTCTACCATCAGTCTCCCTCAGAGCTCCACCACCAGTCTTTTCCTTTTCTCCACCAGCAGTCCCCCTCAGATCTCCACCAGCAGTCCCTTCCTTTTCGTGACCAGCAGTCCCCCTCAGAGCTCTTCCTGCAGTATCCCTCAGAGCTCCACGAACAGTCCCTTCCTTTTCTCCACCAGCAGCCCCTCTCAGAGCCCCGCCAGCAGTCCCTTCCCTTTCTCCACTAGCAGTCCCCCTCAGATCTCCTCCACCAACAGTCCCTATCTATTTGCCACCTGCAGTCTGTGCTTTCCACCACCCTGCCTGTCTGTATTCCATCAGCTGTGCCTGTATCCCCTATGATGACTAGCCTGTGGCATACCAGGGTCTACATGAGCAGTTCTTACCTGGTCTCCATCAGAAGTCCTTGCTGTCCAGGTGGCTCCTATTCTCCACAGCGGTCCAGCAGAGACACAGGGGTCAGCGCGGGTCTGCCTTCCCTCATCTCAGAGCCTGGATTAGGAGTATTCCTCCTCCCTATCATCACTCCCCTCCCTCTTCTCGCCATCCTCACTCCCTTCTTCTCATCTCTTAATCGCTCTGCAGGAGGAGGGACCTGGCGGAGGTTCTAGCACTCAAGCCAGGGAACAGGGGATGCAAGTATTTGGGATTGCATGGGGCATTAACCCATGATTTGCTGTGCTAGAGCCAGGGCTAAAGGACTGCAATGAGTACTATTAACCCCTAGATTGCTGCAGCACCGTCTCAGATATGGAAGGCAGGAGAGCAGTGTTAACCTCTGCACTGCAGTACTGGAGCCAAATATGGGAAACAGGATGGGAGTATTAACTTGTAGACATATATAATGTAATTAGAGCACTTACCGGTCACTGCAGCACTAGGACTACATACAGCGGGGAGGATTGACCTCGGTCCTGCAAGTTCTGCAACCCTACAGTGAAAAAAAGGGAAGATGATGGGAGTATTAACCTCTGCACTGCAGCATTGGAGTCAAAACACAGTGGTTACGATGGCAATTTTAGCCTGGGCAGTGCAGCAATGGAGGTAGATACACTGGACTGGATAATGGGAGTAGTCACCTCTGCACTGCAGTCTGATACAGGTATTGTGATAGGAGTATTTACCTGTGTACTGCAGAACTGGAGTCAGATACATAGATATGATGGGAGTATTAACCCAAAGCAAAATGGGAGGAGTAATACTTGCACTGCAAAACTGGAGCCAGATAAAGGTGATGAGATAGGGTCTCCTGTATATAATTATATATGTACAGCTGGTATAACCTGGGTATCTCCTGTATATAATTATATATGTACAGCTGGTATAAGTTATACATCTTCTTGTATATAGTGATATGGACCATGCTGGTATAACCTGGGCATCTCCTGTATATAATTATATATGTACAGCTGGTATAAGTTATACATCTTCTTGTTTATGATGATATGGACCATGTTGGTATAACCTGGGCATCTCCTATATATAATTATATATGTACAGCTGGTATAAGTTATAGCTCTTCTTGTATATGATGATATGAAGCATGATGATATAACCTGGGTATCTCCTATATATATTTATATATGTACAGCTGGTATAACCTGGGTATCTCCTGTATATAATTAGATATGTACAGCTGGTATAACCTGGGTATCTCCTGTATATAATTATATATGTACAGCTGGTATAAGTTATACATCTTCTTGTATATAGTGATATGGACCATGCTGATATAACCTGGGTATCTCCTGTATATAATTATATATGTACAGCTGGTATAAGTTATACATCTTCTTGTATATGATGATATGGAGCATGCTGGTATAACCTGGGTATCTCCTGTATATAATTATATATGTACAGCTGGTATAAGTTATACATCTTCTTGTATATAGTGATATGGACCATGCTGGTATAACCTGGGTATCTCCTATGTATAATTATATATGTACAGCTGGTATAACCTGGGTGTCTCCTGTATATAATTATATATGTACAGCTGGTATAAGTTATACATCTTCTTGTATATAGTGATATGGATCACGCTGGTATAACCTGGGTATCTCCTGTATAAAATTATATATGTACATCTGGTAAAAGTTATACATCTTCTTGTATATGGTGATATGGACCATGCTGATATAACCTAGGTATCTCCTGTATGTAATTATATATGTACAGCTGGTATAAGTTATACATCTTCCCCATTAAAACTGCACTGTCTGACCCAGGAAGAAATACAGTGAAGTCTAAAAAAAGATTAAAATAGACAAATCACCGGGACCAGATGGCATACCCCCCCGTATCCCAAGAGAATTAAGTAATGTCATAGCAAGACCCTTATTTATGATATTTGCAGGCTCTATACTGACAGGGAGTGTTCCACAGGATTGGCGCATAGCAAAGGTGGTACCAATATTCAAAAAGGGGCCAAAAACAATGCCTGGAAACTATAGACCGGTAAGTTTAACATCTGTCATGGGTAAACTGTTTGAAGGTTTTCTAAGAGATGCTATCTTGGAGTACGTCAATGAAAATAAGCAAATAACGCCATATCAGCATGGTTTCATGAGGGATCGGTCATGTCAAACTAATTTATCCCGTTTCTATGAGGAGGTAAGTTCTAGACTTGACAGCGGCAAATCAATGGATGTCGTGTATCTGGATTTCTCCAAAGCATTTGACACTGTACCACATAAAAGGTTAGTATATAAAATGAGAATGCTCGGACTGGGAGAAAATGTCTGTATGTGGGTAAGTAACTGGCTCAGTGATAGAAAACAGAGGGTGGTTATTAACGGTACACACTCAGATTGGGTCACTGTTACTAATGGGGTACCTCAGGGGTCAGTATTGGAGGAGTCACTGCCACTAGTGGAGTACCTCAGGGGTCAGTATTGCGCCCTATTCTCTGCAATATATTTATTAATTGTAGAAGGCTTGCACAGTAAAATAAAAAAAATTGTAGATGACCCTAAACTGTGTAAAGTTATTGACACGGAAGAGGACAGTATACTGTATATCTACTACAGAGGACAGTATACTCTATATATACTACAGAGGACAGTATACTGTATATATATACTACAGAGGACAGTATATTCTATATATACTACTAGAGGACAGTATACTTCTATATATACTATAGAGGACAGTATACTGTATATATACTACAGAGGACAGTATACTGTGTATATACTACAGAGGACAGTATACTGTATATATACACTACAGAGGACAGTATACTTTGTATATACTACAGAGGACAGTATACTGTATATATACACTACAGAGGACAGTTGTCATGGACGGTGTACAGGAAATAAGGCAAAGCAACATGTATAAACGACTCGCTGGATCCAAAAACTAAGGAACCAAGGGAGACCCCTGCAGAAGACCTGGCACTTTCCCTGGCTGCTCAGCCTATGCAAAGATCCGAATGGTGGAGGTTTGCATATCCACGAACCTTGACTATAAAGCCCTGAGCACCCTACTAATAGTGAGGGGACACGACCACCGGCTCCCTACACAAGATACGGAGGGAGTCAGGGTCACCTGGGATCCAGCAAACAGATATTAACAGATAAAGGTACACTTAGCTTTGAAGCAAACAGGAGGACAGATCAGCGTGCACACACACTCCAGGAAGTAATATAAGCCGCTCAGAAAAGCCTTCTGGGGAAGAATTTAAAGGGAAGCAATTAACACATGACAGCTGAGAGAGGCTGACGAGAGGAGGAGCTGAATACCACAACACAGAAATTCAAGGAGGAGGTTCTGAAAGGCCTCTGTCAGAGCTTCTCAGCTGTCTGGTTGTGACAACAGTATACTTTGTATATACTACAGAGGACAGTATACTGTATATATACACTACAGAGGACAGTATACTTTGTATATACTACAGAGGACAGTATACTGTATATATACACTACAGAGGACAGTATACTGCTACAGAGGGATCTGGATAGATTGGAGGCTTGGGCAGATAAGTGGCAGATGAGGTTTAACACTTACAAATGTAAGGTTATGCACATGGGAAGAAATAATGCAAGTCACCCGTACATACTAAATGGTAAAACACTCGGTAACGCTGACATGGAAAAGGACCTAGGAATTTTAGTAAACAGCAAACTAAGCTGTAGAAACCAGTGTCAGGCAGCTGCCGCCAAGGCCAATAAGATAATGGGTTGCATCAAAAGGGGCATAGATGCCCGTGATGAGAGCATAGTCCTACCACTTTACACATCACTAGTCAGACCACACATGGAGTACTGTGTACAGTTCTGGGCTCCTGTGAACAAGGCAGACATAGCAGAGCTGGAGAGGGTCCAGAGGAGGGTAACTAAATAACTGGAATGGGGGGACTACAGTACCCTGATAGATGATCAAAATTAGGGTCATTCCCTTTAGAAAAAAGACGACTGAGGGGAGATCTAATTACTATGTATAAATATATCAGGGGTCAGTACAGAGATCACTCCCATCATCTATTCATTCCCAGGACGGTGACTGTGACGAGGGGACATCCTCTGCGTCTGGAGGAAAGAAGGTTTAGTACACAAACATAGAAGAGGATTCTTTACGGTGAGAGCAGTGAGACTATGGAGCGCTCTGCCTGAGGAGGTGGTGATGGGGAGTACAATAAGGAATTCAAGAGGGGCCTGGATGTATTTCTGGAGCGTAATAATATTACAGGCTATAGCTACTAGAGAGGGGTCGGGGATCCAGGGAGTTATTCTGATGCCTGATTGGAGTCGGGAAGGAATTATTTTTCCCCTTAAGTGGGGAAAATTGGCTTCTACCTGGACGGGCGGACGGCTTTTTTAGGTCTTATATGGTTCAATAGTTTTTTATTAAAGTTTTCAATAAAGAAAAGAGTTACAAACAAGAAATACAAGCAAAGTAAAGCAGGACTACATTGTTCTTGAGCGTAAATCAGCGGCCGCAATGTAGTACATCATGAAGTGAGGCATACTGAGATGACATGACAATAAGATACAGGTGCAGTATGATACAAATGCAAATAGAATACGGATGTAAGAACATACAGGGTGTAAGTTACATGATACAATCAGACAGAGCAGCGGCAAAGCGACTGCAAAAGCCAAGGAATCCACTGATTGTGAGCACCTATCCTGGAGCTTAAGGTGGGGGCAAAAACCATCTCACAATGCATGTGCGAATTAACCAATTGCACAACCTCAACAGCTGAAGGGCTTTGTGCCAACTTCCACTGACGGGCAAAAATATTGCGGGCCGCACTTAGGATGTGAGCAACAGACCACCGGGATTTAGTAGAGATATCTGTTAATCCAATGCCTAGAATAGCTAGTTCCGAGGAGAGAATAAGGTTTTCTGCTGTGACCTCTTTAATAATATCAGTAATTTCAGCCCAAAAGGTGCTAACTGGTGAAGATGACCACCACATATGAAGTGGGGTTCCTATCTCACCACATCCCCTCCAGCATAATGGGGAATAGTTGGGAACCAGATGGCCCAGTCTATTAGGGGTCAGGTACCAGCGCAACTGGATTTTCCTCGCTTGTTCTACATGATTGACACATTTGGAGCATTTAAAGGGAACCCGTCATCAACTTTATGCTAACCCCACTGAGGGCAGCATAAAGTAGTGACAGAAATGCTGATGTCAGCGGTGTGTCACTCATGAGCTAATAGTAAGTGGTTGCCAAGAACCAGCATCATAATCATTGCAGCCCAGGCCTGGAAAAGAGTCACATCTACCTGAGAAGAGTCCTGGTTATTCCTAATCTCCTGCTCTCTCCCCATCTGCTGATGACTGGCAGTTCTCTCCTAGAGGGAAAGGGAGAAGCCGGTCAGTCATCAGCAGGTGGGCAGGACTTCATGAGTAACCAGGACTCTTCTCAGGTGGCCAGGACTCTTTTCCAGGCCCAGTCTGCAATGTTTGTGATGTTGGTTCTCGGCAACCACTTACTTTTAGCTATTAAATGACAGACCGCTGAAATCAACTCACCGGTCTCTACTTTATGCTGCCGTTAGTATGGGCAGCATAAAGTTGATGACGGGTTCCCTTCAAAGGACCAATAGACGGCCTTCCACCATTGAGAAACAGAGAAGGACTTCCCAATTTCCTGTTCCCATCTGAACATGAATGACTGCTTACTCTCTGTGTCGGAGGATAATATACTGGGGTAGTGGGTAGATCATTTGGGACGTGGGACCTTGCGGTTATCAAGGAAGGCATTGAGAGGTTTATTCTCCTGAGATATAGGCGGTGACGGCAGGGAACTTAGTAAATGCCGTATCTGGAGATATTGATAGAACAGTTTATTTGGGACTAGGTACTTATTATGGAGTGTTGCAAAATCTACTAGAGAGGATTTATCATATAGGCACCCAATGGAATGGATACCCTGCGTTACCCATACTGCGAGGGATATGGTAGGAATATGATAAAAAGGGAATTTGACTAGTGAAATGGGACAACGTTTTTTGGGAGTCTACAAGGTGAGCCCAGATAAACATTGTGGCCTGCATGGTTAGCAATGGCAGGTTATGCTGAAAACGCTTTATAATATATGCAGCCAGCACCGCTTTCAGAGACTGCCCCCTGACATACGTCTCCTCAATTTGAAGCCACCTCTGCGAGGTGGACGGGGACCACCATTCTAGTGCCTGTTCTGCCAGATAATATTTATAAAGATCAGGAACTCCCAGTCCCCCAGATCTTATTGGAGGGTATAAAGCCAATTTTGATACTGTAGGACGGTTATTATATAAAGCTCGTCAGATCTGACTGAAGCGGTGCAATTAGCTTTTTAGATAAGTGTTCCTCAGGATTGGTCAGGACGAGGATTACATCATCGGCATATAAACCAATGACATGGGACATCACCTATTGATATTCCTGTGATCTGTGGGCATTTCTTGATCGTTGCCGCTAAAGGCTCCATGACCAGTGCAAAGATTAAAGGTGACAACGGGCAACCCTGCCGGGTGACGTTTGAAATTTGGAAGAGGTCGGATAGATCACCAGAGGCCAGCACTTTAGCAGATGGTTTGGTATATAAAACCATGATGGCTGAAAGTATGAGGCCGTGAAAGCCAAACTTTTTCAGCGTCAAGAGAAGCGATCATTGCGGGGATCCGGATCTGTCCGCTAGCTGAATAAGGTTGACCATGCGCCTAGTACCATCTCTGCACTCTCTCCCAGGAACAAATCCAACTTGGTCTAAGTCTACTAGAGAGGGTAGGATAGTGTTAATATAGCAGGCCAGAATTTTAGCATCTAGCTTTAAATCCACATTTAATAGAGATATAGGACGAAAGTTTGTGGGGTCATCAGGGGATTTACCTGGTTTTGGAAGTGTGACAACATTAGCCATTAACATGTCTGAGGCAATGGTACCTGTGGAAAGGAAGCCATTGTACAGTTTGGTCAAGTAAGGAACCAATTGTGCTTGGAAAGTTTTATAATAATTGGAGATGAAGCCGTCTGGGCCTGGTGATTTACCTAATGGGGTGGCTTTGAGTGCTAAAAGGATCTCTCCTTCAGATATCGGATTGTTTAGTAACAATAACTGATCACCAATAAGGGAGGGGAGAGCGAGTGGATCCAAGAAGGATCCTATCTTTTCCTGAGTGGATTGAGGAGTGGAGGCATCATCTTGAAGATTATACAGGCGAGCATAATAGGAGGCAAATGCGTTTGCAATCTATTGTGGATGTGTAATCACTAAGCCATTATAGTGGAGTCTCTCTATTCTAGTTTATGCTGCCCTGAGCCTAAGGGTATTTTTACACTTGCGGCAGAGGATTCCGGCAATTCAGATGGAAACCGATGCATTTGTGAGACGGCCCCGGTTGCGGATCTGTCTCACAAATGCATTGCAATGCCGGATCCGTCTCTTTGGTGTCATTCGGAAAAACTGATCCGGTATTAATTTGTTTTGCATTTGTAAAGGTCTGAGCATGCGCAGACCAGAAAGCCAGATCCGTTTTGCCGGAACACCTAATGTGAATGAATGCCGGATCCGGCAAGTGATCAGTATTTTGGGCCGGAGAGAAAACTGCAGCATGCTACGGTATTTTCTCCGTCCAAAAAAACGTAAGAGGGACTGAACTGATGCATCCTGAACGGATCGCTCTCCATTCAGAATGCATTAGGATAAAACTGATCAGTTTTTTTCCGGTATTGAGCCCCGAGGATGGAACTCAATATCCTTGCAAGTGTGAAAGTACCCTGAGTCTCCTTGCAAGTAGTGCCCCTGCTCTATCTCCCATATGATAAAAGGATGTCTTCAATCGACTACAGGAGAAGGGATCCTAAATGTAACCGTAGACGCTGGCGTTCTGCTAGTTGTGAGGGGGAAGGATAGGACTTATAAAGGCTGTTTGCCTCTTCAAGCTTCCGATAACCGTCGCTCTCTATTTTTCTTCTAACAAGATCCCTCTCATATACGCCTTGTGTGCAAGCCTCAGGCGCCAGATAGATACCTCCGATGCATCATCGAAGCTGAAGAATTCCCGCAGGTGGGCACGATATTCCTCCACTCTCTTGGGTTAAGCCTCCACTGTGGGGGTAAGTGGTTCGGGAGACCAATATCAATTTCAAGTGATCTTGGCGCAGGGTCAGACCAGGTAGCTCACTCAATGTCCGACCTGACCACCTTGTGCAATAGGCCTCTCGAAACTAGAAAATAGTCGATGCGGGACTGCGATGAGTGAGATGATGAGATATGTGTAAAATCACGTTCACCGCCATGCTGATATCTCCAGATGTCATGTAATGATGCATCTTCAAGAGAATTTTGTAAATCCTCGCGGCGGGAGCTAGCAGTGGTGTAGCAATCTCATTCTGCATTTATTGTAATATTAAAATCGCCACCCACCACCACAGCCACCCTCTGAGTTTTCCTAAAGAGCTTGTGAAGCAAGGTCTTTTATCAGACATTCGGTGCACACACAGACACGATGGTGCACTGAGCATAACAAGATAACATAACGACCTGCAGAACGTGTGATGCCGCGGAGGATCTAATACAGATGAATGTCCCAGCTTTCCTCTTCTTAACAGATGGAGAGTGAAAGATAAATGGAAAACGACAATGTGCGCACCGATGCTGATCGGATTCCAATAGAGGAGATTCCTGAATCGGGGCCACGTCGCATCTGGACTTTAGTACGTCAGACCAGAGCTGAGAGCGCCTGAACAGTGAATTCAGACCTCTCACATTATTACAGTAGAGTAGACCTTTAACCCCATACTGAGAGATTAGGGAACTTTTTATATACAGTTGTGTTCAAAATAATAGCAGTGTTTTTTAAAAAAAGTGAATAAAGCTCCAAATCCTTCTAATAGCTTCTATTTCCATCCACACAGATGCATTGGGAACACTACACATTCTGTTCCAAATCAAAACATTAAGAAAAATATATCAAATTTGTGTTCCTCAAATTTGTGTTCCTCTAAAAAAATTGAAGAAAAGTGAATATTAGACTGTTCAAAATAATAGCAGTGTTTGTCTTCTTCTTTACAAACTCAAACATTCACTATATAAACTGAGAAATGTCTGAAGATTTCCTTTCCTCTGAATCCCGTCACTAGTATCTAGTTGTATACCCGCTGTCTCTGAGACCTGCTGGACGTCTGTGCTGCTCGGAGTCACCACCTTCTGCCCCTGTGACCAGGTTCTCCAGCCCGGAGGATCGGACCACATTCCACAGTTCTTCTCTATTTCTTGGTTTTGCCTCAGAAACTGCATTTTTGATGTCGCCCCAGAAGTTTTCTATTGGATTAAGATCTGGGGATTGGGCCGGCCGCTCCATAACGTCAATCTTGTTGGTCTGGAACCGAGATGTTGCCCGTTTACTGGTGTGTTTGGGGTCGTCGTCTTGTTGGAACATCCATTTCAAGGGCATTTCCTCTTCAGCATAAGGCAGCAGGACCTCTTCCAGTATTCTGATGGATTCAGACTGATCCATGATCCCTGGTCTGCGATAAATAGGCCCAACACCGTAGTCTGAGACACATCCCCGTATCATGATGCTTGTCCACCATGCTTTACTGTCTTCACAATGTTCTGCGGCTGAATTCAGTGTTTGGGGGTCGTCTGACAAACTGTCTCCGGCCACTAGTCCCAAAAAGAACAATCTGACTTTCATCAGTCCACACAAGGTCTCTTTAGGCCGTCAATGGGCTCTTTGGCAGATTGTAAGCTCTTCAGCACATGTCTTGTTTCCAGCAGTGGGACTTTGTGGGGGCTTCCTGCAGATCGCTCGGCCTCACATCGGCGTCTGCTCAGTGTAACAGGACTCACAGGGAACTTTACACCTTTTGTGATCTTCCTGGAGCTGATTGTTGGCTGAGTCCTTGCCATTTTGGCTATTCTTCTATCCATTCGAATGGTAGTTTTTAGCTTTCTTCCACGTCTTTCAGGTTTTTGGTTGCCATTTTAAAGCATTTGCGATTATTTTAGCTGAGCAGCCTCTCATTTTCTGCACTTCTTTATATGTTTTCCCCTCTCCAATCAACTTTTTAATCAAGGGACGCTGTTCTTCTGAACAATGTCTGAAAGGACCCAATTTTCCTCAGAATTTCAGAGAGAAATGCACTGTAACCAGCAGGTACAACATTTGCTGCCTTCCTTCCTTAAATAAGGGAAATAATTGCCACCTGTTTTTCAAAGAATGAATGACCTCACTCATTGAACTCCACACTGCTATTATTTTGAACATACCCCTTTCAATAAGTGATTGAACTACACAGAATCAGCAGCATGCATGTCATGTCTGTTGGGTTTCTATTACTTTACTACACCTGCTAGTAAATTTTTTGCCACTTAGAAATATAATTTCTACCAAAAACACTTAAAGTGATGTCTGACTGCTATTATTTTGAACACAACTGTATAAACATTTGTAAACATGTAGAGCATTACGGTGCGAAGCTCTGAACTTTGAGACCCAAGAACACCTGTGAAGACAATAGAACAAAAAAAAAGACCAAAACTGACGAGAAACAGAAAATGATCTCGTTCTGCAAAATTGTAACTGTCAAAGACCAATATGGGGTAGAATAAAAGGTCAGGTATACCAAGATGTCTGCTCAGAGGGAGAAACATCACCTCCAAAAAATAAATAAATGGGGGAGGTGTAGCAGATGGAAGTCAATGGAAGATCCAAGGAACTCAGGCGGTCTCCCATTCCGGGGTGATCCTGTCAGGCTTGGGTAGATTAGGGCGCAGTCCCCGTTGTGCAGACTGTGTGCCGCCTCTTGAGGGGAGATGCTTGACGGGGAAACCCCAGCGATATCGGATGTGTCGATCACGTAGTATTTTAGTGACTTGAGCAAATTCCCTTCTTTTGGCCAAAGTGGCTGCAGACAGGTCGGGGAACACAGAAATGCCTTTAAATAAAGCTGTAGGAGTAGGGTTCAGCCTGAGGAACATCTCCTTGACTTGATAGAAGTGGATTTGCGCCACAATGTCGCGTGGCAGCGAGAGATCCAATCCTTTTGGTTTTTGGTATGCGATGTATGCGGTCAATAATTAGACCCATTTCGGACACATTAGGCATAGCTTCTGTAAGTAGACCTTTAAGGAGCGGCTCCAAAACCTCCGATTCAACTGACTCTGGAACTCAACGTAGTCTCACGTTTCGCCTGAGACTAGAGGAGCGTAGCGATTCCAACATGGAGCGCATGGCGCCTAATGTTAGCGGAAGGGAGGGTGACCCCCCGATGGTAAAGAATCCACTACGTCCGGGGAAGTCTCCGGCATAAAAGCAGGGGAGACTGCAGCCGAATGAACCGAGGGCGGTGATCCGGTGTTACCCGGACTGGCAGTCGCTGGTCTGACAAAGAACTCCGTGAGTTTCTTCGGCGCCGGCCTTTTCCTTCGCTTGCCCATCTCAGGAGGGTCTCTCGGGGGTCTCTAAAGTTTCACTTGGATATCCTATGTGAGCCGCTTTTGGATGTCTGGTGCGGAGCTAGCAAAATATGCGTCCGGCGCCATCAGCGGCCCTATAAACTATGTTACTATCTGCTTGTATATAGTGATATGGAGCATGCTGGTATAACCTGGGGATATCCTATATATAATTCTATATGTACAGCCGGTATAACCTGGGGATATCCTATATATAATTCTATATGTACAGCCGGTATAACCTGGGGATATCCTATATATAATTATATATGCACAGCTGGTATAACCTGGGGATATCCTATATATAATTCTATATGTACAGCCGGTATAACCTGGGGATATCCTATATATAATTATATATGCACAGCTGGTATAACCTGGGGATATCCTATATATAATTCTATATGTACAGCCGGTATAACCTGGGGATATCCTATATATAATTATATATGCACAGCTGGTATAACCTGGGGATATCCTATATATAATTCTATATGTACAGCCGGTATAACCTGGGGATATCCTATATATAATTATATATGCACAGCCGGTATAACCTGGGGATATCCTATATATAATTCTATATGTACAGCCGGTATAACCTGGGGATATCCTATATATAATTATATATGCACAGCTGGTATAACCTGGGGATATCCTATATATAATTCTATATGTACAGCCGGTATAACCTGGGGATATCCTATATATAATTCTATATGTACAGCCTGTATAACCTGGGGATATCCTATATATAATTATATATGCACAGCTGGTATAACCTGGGGATATCCTATATATAATTCTATATGTACAGCCGGTATAACCTGGGGATATCCTATATATAATTATATATGCACAGCTGGTATAACCTGGGGATATCCTATATATAATTATATATGCACAGCTGGTATAACCTGGGGATATCCTATATATAATTCTATATGTACAGCTGGTATAACCTGGGGATATCCTATATATAATTCTATATGTACAGCCGGTATAACCTGGGGATATCCTATATATAATTCTATATGCACAGCTGGTATAACCTGGGGATATCCTATATATAATTCTATATGTACAGCCGGTATAACCTGGGGATATCCTATATATAATTCTATATGCACAGCTGGTATAACCTGGGGATATCCTATATATAATTCTATATGTACAGCCGGTATAACCTGGGGATATCCTATATATAATTATATATGCACAGCTGGTATAACCTGGGGATATCCTATATATAATTCTATATGAACAGCCGGTATAACCTGGGGATATCCTATATATAATTATATATGCACAGCTGGTATAACCTGGGGATATCCTATATATAATTATATATGCACAGCCAGTATAACATGGGGATATCCTATATATAATTATATATGCACAGCCGGTATAACCTGGGGATATCCTATATATAATTATATATGCACAGCTGGTATAACCTGGGGATATCCTATATATAATTATATATGCACAGCCAGTATAACATGGGGATATCCTATATATAATTATATATGCACAGCCGGTATAACCTGGGGATATCCTATATATAATTCTATATGTACAGCCGGTATAAACTGGGGATATCCTATATATAATTATATATGCACAGCCGGTATAACCTGGGGATATCCTATATATAATTATATATGCACAGCCGGTATAACCTGGGGATATCCTATATATAATTATATATGCACAGCTGGTATAACCTGGGGATATCCTATATATAATTCTATATGCACAGCCAGTATAACATGGGGATATCCTATATATAATTATATATGCACAGCCGGTATAACCTGGGGATATCCTATATATAATTCTATATGTACAGCCGGTATAACCTGGGGATATCCTATATATAATTATATATGCACAGCCGGTATAACCTGGGGATATCCTATATATAATTCTATATGCACAGCCAGTATAACATGGGGATATCCTATATATAATTATATATGCACAGCCGGTATAACCTGGGGATATCCTATATATAATTCTATATGTACAGCCGGTATAACCTGGGGATATCCTATATATAATTATATATGCACAGCCAGTATAACCTGGGCACCTGTATATAATTACAATGGCTACAAATAGTCTAGGTCACATTTTGTTGGTAAAGACATGTGGAGTCAGCCGTGTACACGTGCCGCCATCTATCATGGTACTTATCTGTAATGTAATGCCAGGAGTTCTCTCTCCGTCCTTCGGTGATGCACCGATTTCCTGTCTCGCCACGCGCAGGCCCATGTAATTGTGTCTCGTCTCTGTCCTGTTTTGACGTGCAGGTAATGCCGGGGCTCCACTGGTGTAATGACGTTAATTACAAATCCTTACTACGTCCCGACGCGTGAAACCTTCGTATGACGATGTGCGGTATCACAAAACGCGGCCCTTTAAATCATGCCATGCCCTACATACCCCAGAGGCGCTATATGTTAACGAGGCACCCCGCCATCCAGAAAGCCAATTCAAAGGGTCGTGGGGTGTCACGCGATTACCACTATGGGGCAGCTCCACGGACATCCGTTTAACATGCCAACATGGCGCGGGCTATGCTATTTGCATATAGGGCGCTAGGATATTTGCCTCTGATTGATTGCCCATAACAACCAATGATTTTAGTGGGTAAAGATGACCATAGACTCGTTCCGATTCCGTCACACACATGCATCCTTGGCAAGCATGCGCTATGATAGGAGAAAGGCGCTGCCAGACACTTATGGCGGTGGCTTTTCTCCCGCATTGCACAAGGATCGGGCATGTTGAAAACCAACTGTCTGATCTCATCTTCTTCCCCAACATCTGTCGACAGGGGAGAGACAGCCGATTCCAGCGAAAGATCTGGGATCCACAAAATACGGATTTTCCCGTGACCCACTGTAATAAAGCCTATTCTTGTCCGCAGATTCTATGATTTGCCGCCTGGCTGCGGACAGCACATGGATGACTATGGCGACCCATAGAAACAACGGGGTCCATGTTCGATTCGAAAAAATGCGGATGGGACACAGACTGAAAATATGGCCCTATTGGTTGTATCTCTCCGCTGAAAAGAAAGGAGCTGCAATACCACACTCCACCTGAGGACAAGGGCGGCGCTGTTTCAGAAAGAAGCGGCCATGTATTTCTAAGGCTCCATTTTTGGCGTCAGAAGTTCTCGGCAGCAGGCGAGTCAGTTTTGTCCTTGATTGAAGCCTCATTTTGGGATTTTTGTGACCCACAGAGGAGCCGTTCCCCGACGCTGCCAACAGCTGCAGTTAACTTGGACATTTTTTTAATTTTTATTTTTTACAGCAAATTACATGGCTGGGTAATGTCAGCCTCCAGCAAGAAGAGGGAACGTGGACATTTATCAAGAAAAACAGAAAAATTGTAAAACGGCTGATTTTTTATTTTTTTTCCACCCTGGAGTGGACGATGAACGCGCGGCTTATACATTCGCCAAAATAATTACATAAATGAGAACTTTAATTAGTGCGGAGCGATTGAGCGAGCTGGGAGCGAAATATGCGACAGGAGACGTCTGCAACGCGGTGCAATGCTCTGCACTTAAAGGAACATTCCAGGAAAAGCTCATACACTGAGGGACATTTTACTGATGGCCTATCCTCTGGATTGGTCATCAGTATCTGATCAGTGGGGGGTCCGACCCCCAGGACCCCCGCCGATCAGCTGTTTAAGAAGGCACCGACACTTGCAGAAGCGCCGCAGCCTTCTCTCAGCTTTTCCTAGGCCATGTGACGTCCCGTTCATCGGTCACGTGGCCTCGGCGCAGCTCAGCCCAATTGAAGTCAGTGTGCTGTCCGCATCAGTCTGTCCGTTCCGTAGCCCCGCAAAAAGAAAAAAATATAGAACATGTCCTATTCTGGTCCGTTTTAGGCATTGTTACAATGGATCCGCAAAAAAAACGGATGGCATACGGATGTCATTTGTTTTTTTGCGGACTGCAATGCAATGAAAGGTTCCGTATATGGAACGCAAAAAACGGCCCGTATACGGAACGCAAAAAACGTTTGTGTGAATGAGCCCTAAGATGGAAATCTGTTGCGCTGATGATGCTGATTACCTCTGATGAGATCAGTCTCCTCCCATTCCTCTGACGGACCCTGCTGTACTCTGCGCCCTGTGCCATTGCAGGAAGAACAGAAGCAGTCACCGGGGTACGGGATGGAGGAGAACAAAAAACAACTCAATGTAATAAAAAGACAAAACTGACAAAGAATGCATACATTCTGTGAAAGCCCCTGTACATTGTGGGGTCAATCAAGGGTTCTCGGGAGGTGAGGACCACCCTCCAAATCCACATATACATATATTTCAGTAGTCACTTTATATATCTCTTAAAGGGGAATCACAGTCAATACTTAAAGGAATGTATCACCTATATATTTTACTAATTAAACCCAGATTCTGATATTCTTTGTAATCTGTATTATTCAATTTTCAAAAAAAATGTAATCCTATTTTTGTACATAACAATGGGGTTGGCCATCTTGCTTGAGCTGTTGTTAACAGCATTAAAGAGAGTCTGTCAGCAGCAGTGACCATGCTAAACTGCTGACAGCACCAGATAGGCTTGGGAGAGCAGCAGATAGGTTTATTTTGAGGAGAATTATATCATCAGGAGTAGTGTGAATATGAAGTTTTAGGCTAGGTCTACACAACGACATTTGTCGCGCGACAGATAGGGCACAACTACACTGAAACATTTGTCGCACCAATGTCGCGCGACAATTTTTATAACGGCAGTCTATGGTGTCGCACTGCAACATACGACATGCTGCGACACCTCAAATTGATTTTTTGCGACTGTTGCGTCACAGTCGCAGCATGTTGCAGTGCGACACCATAGACTGCCGTTATAAAAATTGTCGCGCGACATTGGTGCAACAAATGTCGTATTGTAGATCTAGCCTTATTCTGCCAGGTTCTGCTCCTGCAAGTGACCAGGAGGAGCCTCATTATGAAGTGACTTCTGCTCTCTTTATTGAGCTGCTTTATACTCCCTCACCACCTAGTGACAGCTGTAGTGGTCTCATGGTTGGATGCTAGAGCTGTCACTCAGAGGGGAGGGGCCGTGAATCATGTCACTGAAGAGGGCACGTCACAGTGAAGCTCCGCCTCCTGGGTACTTGAGAGAGCAAAATCTGGCAGAATAAAACTTCATACTCGCACTACTTCTGATGATAAAAGGTATGTTTGTACTGCCCCCCGCCAGCCCCTACTTGGTGCTGTCAGTAGTTTAGCATGGTCAGGACTGCTGACAGACTCCCTTTAAGGTCTCATGCACAAGAACGTATTTTCTTTCCGTGTCTGTTCTGTTTGTTTTTTTTCGGACCGTATACGGAACCATTCATTTCAATGGGTCCGCAAAAAAAACAAACAGAAGTTACTCTGTGTGCATTCCGTTTCCGTATTTCCGTTCCACAAAAAAATCGAACATGTCCTATTATTGTCCACATTACGGACAAGGATAGGACTGTTCTATTAGGGGCCAGCTGTTCCGTTCTGCAAAATATGGAGTGCACACAGACGTCATCCGTATTTTTTGCGGACCGCAAAATACATACGGTTGTGTGCATGAGGCCTAAGACACATGATTTACAGCAGCCACATGGACTACAGAAACCTGTAGAGTGGAGATGACTCAGTGACTTTGATAGGAGACAGTTGTGGGCATGCTCTGGGACCTGTGCAGAGAGGAGGAGGAGGGAATGTGCAGTAATATATATGACCTATTGCAAATGATAGATCTGGTTGTATTTAAATAGGTGTGTTACCTGTCATTGTAATCCTGTCTGTGATGATAATGAGATAACTGCTGGAAGTGATCACTACAAAACAGGAAGTGTCAGTTTATTATTAGGATTTGTGGCCACAGTAAAAACTGCAGGATGTCACAACTTCGTATTAATATAAATATCTGCCCCCCACCCCCCTTCCTAGTACAGGGATCTTGGAAGCTGAGACCTGAGGAGCTGTTTGCAAGGTTCCTCTACCCTAGAGCGGTTTTAGCTCTGCCTGTGACCGGAGACAGCTCTAGTAGGGTGACCACTTTCAGAACCCCCAGAAGAAGGAAACCACATCAGAGGACATTTCAGAGAGGAGGTATAAGTTCAGAGTACTACAACTCTCAGCATGTTCAGGTCATTATTATGGGATATCAGAGGACCTTACAGGAATGAGGTATAAGAGGAGAGAACTATACCTCCCAGCATGTCCAGGCAGGTATTATAGGATATCAGAGGACATTTCAGGGAGAAGGTATAAGAGGACTACAACTCCCAGCATACTTTTGCCTAACATAGCTCTACAGTATGAGAAGCTCCTCATATTTCAGCTTCCTAGGAACGGGGGGAATCTTGAGGTCATCTGCAGTCACTTATGGATGAGACCCTGGAGATAGCGGAGGATTTCCAGAACTGTCAACAAGTCTAAGAGACGCCATCTTATCGTAAAGCGCAGTGATTATCGCTAAGAAATTGGCACTTCCTTCAGGGATTGATGTCTCACGTATGAAGATCTGAAGGATCTCCGAGCCTGAATGGAGGTTTACCATAGAGCTTTGAAAGAAACCATCTTCAAATGTTCAGTTTCCCTGCAGTGCCCCCGCAGGACAAAACAAGCATTACACATTCATAATGAAATCAATGGACTGTCTGTGTAACGCACGTCGGCGGGGTCCTCCAGAACAAGACACGCGTGACGCATGATGGAGGTCCAACTCTAGATCCCCTAAGATCTAGACAAAGGGTTTGGAAAAGCGGAGAACCCCTTTAATTAACAGAACAGCACCTGCTGCAGACATCTACATAACACCCTGGGGAACTCTACAAACGCTTTACTTATCTTACTGAGCTACAGGACGTCGCCGTCCGCGACTAAAGCAGAACTCCGACCTCTTTTGGGTTCCTTTTGGTAGAGAGAAGTGCATTGTGGGAGCTCGGGTGTCTGACAACAAGGCGGAGCTTAGTCGCTGTCTGTCTCCAAGGGCGACCTGCAGGATTTTGAACTGAAATGTTAACAGAGGACAGAACACCTTACAAAGCCTTACTATCAGGATGTCACCCATAGTAACCGAATCCCAGCCGCCATATTGTAGGAAAACGGTTGAATCCGAGTGGATTGGTTGCCATGGGAAACCGCTGACACTACTTTACTTACTACTATACATATACAAATTTCTGTTTCGCCCTACTGTTGTTCCTAGCGCCACTCTTGGCCGCAGGCTGTGTCTGGTATTGCAGCTTAAAGGGTTTTTCCCACAAAGAACACTTATTCTCTTTGTATGCGGGATAGCCTCATGCACCGGGCGGTCCGCAAAAAATACGGATGATGTCCGTGTGCATTCCGTATTTTGCGGAACAGAACAGCTGGCCCCCAATAGAACAGTCCTATCCTTGTCTGTAATGTGGACAATAATAGGACATGTTCTATTTTTTGGTAGAACGGGAAAACGGACATACGGAAACGGAAAGCACATAGAGTAACTTCAGGTTTTTTTGCAGACCCATTGAAATAAATTGTTTCCGTATACGGTCCGCAAAAAAAACGGAACAGACACGGAAAGAAAATACGTTCGTGGGGCATGAGGCCTAATTACAAGACTGGAGGTCCCCATGGAAATGGAGCCGTATGGCTTCTTTGTGACCATTACCCCAATCACTTCTAAGGGACTGATGGTGGGAAAGCTGAGCGGACCTCCGTTCTTGTGAACTATGGGGGTCCCAGTGGTCAGACCCCTGGGGATCAGAAACTTATCTGTGGAAAAATCCTTTAAGAGGCTAAGCTGCAATGCCAGGCACAGCTTGTGGGAAGAGTGGCACCTCTGTGTCAGTCCAGTAGGCAAGGGGTTCTGTATTTCTTCTACCGGTCACGGTAACGTCATGCTCGCTCTAGGGTTGCCGTGGTAGCATTAGCAGACTAACTCCACAAGGACATCCTGTCATGTGACTTTCACTCTTATGAATGCAGGTCACATGACAGGAAGGCCATGCAGAAATAGTCAGTAGCTGTTACCATGGCAAAGCCAGAGCAAGCGCCTCCGCTATAAACAGTATCAGTCCAATGGTAAAAGCGTTCTGCATTTCTTCCCCTCGCGCTCGCTCTCGGTGGGTAGCTTCAACACACTACCTCCACATGGACATCCGGACATGAGTGGAGATCACGTGACAGGAATTTATTCTGGGCTATTGCCATGGCAACCCCAGAGCAAGCGCCATACTTACAACTTCACAAGGAGAAACACAACAAGGAAGGGACCGTTGACCTACATTTTAAGTACAATGCTTCTTTAATATATTCAAAATGGCTGTACCCACTAAGTCTTTGCAATAAAAACACTGCTGCGGACGCTTAAAGGGTGTCGTGCTATGAAAAAGATTTAACATTTTTCAAACCAGCACCTGGATCTGAATACTTTTGTAATTGCATGTAATTAAAAATTTTCCATAGCCACTGAGTTATTCAATAAAACGTATCTGTATAGCGCCACCTCCTGTTTGTTATTTTTTTTGACCACCTGACTGTGGTGGTCGCATGCGCTCATGGTGTCTTTAGATCAATCATGGCAGATCCCCTTTAAGGCGACGCACTCCGTAAAGAACACGGATCAATCGGTCCCATGTCCGTCGGGATGAAGCTGAAGACCAGAGGTGGCCCTCAGACCTCCACGTGAAGCTTGAATAAATTACGGTTGGCGTGTGTAGCCCGCCAACTTTATCGACAAGCATCAGGCGCCAATCAAACACCACCAGTGTGAAAGTTTTAACACTTTATTTTCCAGTCACGTACATGTTGCAGTCCTGTGCTGGCAGGCGGCATGCGCGACATTAGAACATGGCTGTTTGGGCGTCCTCGAGCTCCGCGGCTGGCACCGCTCCCGCCTTATTATTAAGAAACTAAAATGTCCAGACGAAAAAAAAAAAACACAAGTCGTTAAAAGACGTCGGTCACTGCCACGGGCGACCAACGTGCCTCCAGTGTAACAAGGTCCACGCCCAGTCCTCGCTCCTGGACGGACGCGCAATCTCACGCACAATGATAGATATATATACAGGTCATTAAATACATATATGTATAGAAAGCGGAGCACATGACATTATATACAGTATATCAACCTCCTGGGTGCAAGAAAAAGCGAAGTCTCCATCACTGGCCTGTTGTGCGCACAGGAGGCGGCCATTTTGTCATAAGCTAGCCATCACAATGCACGTAAATAATGGACTAGCTTAAAGGGGTTTGACCTATAAAAAAATATTCTACATATTTCAAACCAGCACCTGGATCTGAACACTTTTGTAATTGCATGTCATTAAAAATTTTGCATACCCGCTGAGTTATTCACTGAAATCTATCTGTATAGCGCCACCTGCTGGTTGCTCATTTTCTAAATTCTTTGTCCAGCTCACTAAGGTGGACGCACATGCTCAGTTCCATCCTTCAAATGTTACCAGCTGCTGCAAAAACGCTGCACGCTCCCCCTGAGGACGGCCCCAACCCGTGAGCTGCAGCAGAAAGGACACACCTTGAACTGACAGCTTGAAATAAATGTAAAAGAGCAATTTCAGAAATTAATGGATCTATGTGAGGTACAGGGCTGGTTCTAAGTTTGTTACTATGTGATATTGGATTTACATTTTTTTACATTAAACACGGGATAACCCCTTTAAAAGATGGCCGCCTCTACTGTGTGTAGGGAACAGGTATGAAGTTAAGAATACACCAGATATTTAATTTTTTTATCCACATCTACTGTGCTCAGGCCCAGAAATAAATAACACTTACTGGCATCTATAAGTGAGCGGACCTGCCTAGACCTCCCGGGCTTAAAGGGGGACTCCACTGGATAGGTGAGAAATGCTTCAGGCACGAATACCCCTTGAAGAAGCAACTCGACTCATGGCTAGAGTTTCCTTAAAGGGGTTCTCCTATCAGTATAATCAATGGTGGGAACACTGTGATCAGTAGAACTGGGGTCCCAGTAGAGACCACTTCGCCCATTAAATCCTGTAGGACTGCCAAGTGCAGCGCTCAGCTATCTCCAGCAGTCCCATAGGAGTCAATGGAGAGGTGCTGCTCCACTCGCACAGGGGACTTGGGAACTTTGAGTTTTAACGCGGTGTGTTAGTCGGAGCTTAGTTTTCTCTTAAACTAATGATAAAATTCTGTCTGCCTGTGACCACCACTAGGGGGAGCTCACTGCATACAGTTTATACATTGAGCTCCATAGTAAAACAGTATACAGTGAGCTCCCCCTAGTGGCTGCTGCAGGCAGGAAGGATCATTGTATGTCTGAAAGATGAATGGTGTACATGGGTGGGATCTGGGGATGTGAGGGGCGAGAGAGGTTAGACCTCCCACAGTAGATGAAGGTGGACATGCCAGTGAGAGGAACCCTAAGGAAACTGCGAGGCGGGCGTGCCCTTATCTTCATCACTTGCTACCCCCCCCCCCCCCAACATTATAAGAGGCAAAAGACATAAAATGGACGCACACGTGGAATGCACCAGCCTAGGGGGAATGTAAGAGCAAAATTATGGGGGGGGATACAGTTCAGTTAAATCATAGAGGGGCGACTATACTGGGGGGACGTCTGAGATGGTCGAAATAAAGCCGCAGTCCTGGTTTCAGCTTTTGGAGGGGGTCTGGGGGCTCCCATGTGCAGGCACACATTCTTTGCTTAGTCGGACAATCTCCTGGGACAGAGCTTCAAGGTCCTGCGTGAGAGAAGGAGAAAGAATTAGAGGCCTTAAAGGGGTTGTCCAGGATTAGGAAACAGCGCCACTAACACACGGGATATCTTCTGGGGTAATTACAGGGAACTAGTAATATTTGGGCAGAAGAACTCCACAGACTCCGTCTATAGGGACAGACCGCCACTTGTCCTATCACTTTCATGTCCGCTGACCGTGCCGTCCCCCGGTGCTCTGTGATCATGTCTGTCACGTGGCGCCCCCTTCTCGGTACATGAAGGTTAAGGCGACACTTAAGAAATCTGCTTCTCCCAGCAGTAGGAAGAGGCTTTTCATATTGCTATTCCCAGGCTGCAGGTTCTATGCAATCGGAAAATCAATGGAATGGATTCCTTGCACAGTGGCAGCCGAGATCTGACCTTCTCATGTCCTCCCTGCACACAAGATAGTACAACCCGCAAGAAATAGCCGCGTGCGCTAGGGACCGGAGAGGGCGGGCCGCGTGCGCTAGGGACCGGAGAGGGCGGGCCGCGTGCGCTAGGGACCGGAGAGGGCGGGCCGCGTGCGCTAGGGACCGGAGAGGGCGGGCCGCGTGCGCTAGGGACCGGAGAGGGCGGGCCGCGTGCGTTAGGGACCGGAGAGGGCGGGCCGCGTGCGTTAGGGACCGGAGAGGGCGGGCCGCGTGCGTTAGGGACCGGAGAGGGCGGGCCGCGTGCGTTAGGGACCGGAGAGGGCGGGCCGCGTGCGTTAGGGACCGGAGAGGGCGGGCCGCGTGCGCTAGGGACCGGAGAGGGCGGGCCGCGTGCGCTAGGGACCGGAGAGGGCGGGCCGCGTGCGTTAGGGACCGGAGAGGGCGGGCCGCGTGCGTTAGGGACCGGAGAGGGCGGGCCGCGTGCGTTAAGGACCGGAGAGGGCGGGCCGCGTGCGTTAGGGACCGGAGAGGGTGGGCCGCGTGCGTAGGGACCGGAGAGGACGGGCCGTGTGTGTAGTGACTGGACATGAAGTGGATGAGCCTTGTGTGTAATGACCAGTGGGGACAGACTGTTTGTGTAGTGACCGGAGAGGACGGGCCGTGTGTAGTGACTGGACATAGAGAGGACGGGCCGTGTGTAGTGACCGGAGAGGACGGGCCGTGTGTAGTGACCGGACATGGAGTGGATGAGCCTTTTGTGTAATGACCAGTGGGGACAGACTGTTTGTGTAGTGACCGGAGGGGACGGGCCGTGTGTAGTGACCGGAGAGGACGGGCCGTGTGTAGTGACCGGAGAGGACGGGCCGTGTGTAGTGACCGGAGAGGACGGGCCGTGTGTAGTGACCGGAGAGGACGGGCCGTGTGTAGTGACCGGAGAGGACGGGCCGTGTGTAGTGACCGGAGAGGACGGGCCGTGTGTAGTGACCGGAGAGGACGGGCCGTGTGTAGTGACCGGAGAGGACGGGCCGTGTGTAGTGACCGGAGAGGACGGGCCGTGTGTAGTGACCGGACATGGAGTGGATGAGCCTTTTGTGTAATGACCAGTGGGGACAGACTGTTTGTGTAGTGACCGGAGGGGACGGGCCGTGTGTGCAGGAAGACTAGCCACGGGGTAAACCATTTCCAGTACATGACAGACTCTTCTGAGGGACCGTGTACCCGGACCAGTGCTGAGCTAGGACACTGTGATTCGGCCGCGATGCTTCATCATTCTGACCTTAGAACGGCTTTACTAAGATCTGCCACTGATACCTTCTATCTGCAGTAACGGGGGACCTGACCCATCGCTATGAGACTCGGCATCTTTATACAAACTATCCTCGCTGCCAATATTATCGACACTTTCTCTACTACTACCCTTATCTTCTCTATCCCTGTCCAAGCAGCCAGCACTGGCGTGAGGACAGCCCCTGAGTGCTCCTGTATCAGCACATTGCTAACACGGCCATTACCGAGTATTGATTAAAAGTCTTGCGAAATGATAAGGCTGATACTGTGATATTGCCTCGTGGCTCATTTCCCACTGAGCCCATTACCTGCCTCAGCAACATCCAGCGACCTCCGCTACGTCAAAAGAAATATCCCTGAGGTGCCAGCTACTGGGGGGGAGAACATGCGTCCCCCTCTGTGGGGTAAAGCCTCCAGTCGATTACATGCTGAATGAATGGAGACAACTGTCAAGTGCAATTATTTTCCTTATCTCAGGGCTTGGAGTGAGGATACATTTCGACAGCATTTATGTATCCATCCTATAGAAGCCTTAAAGGAGAATGCTGATGCTTTGATACGTCATAGATAAGTACGACTGATAGTCTACCGGGAGCTCGGACCCCTTTGGTGCCGCTCAGAGATTCCCGCATCCTATAAGGGCTCATGCACACAAACATGTGAGGCAAATAGCGGGTCTGCAATATATGGGCACCGGCTGTGCGCGCTCACTTGAATGGGTCCGCAATATACGGAGCGGAGGCACAGAGCTCTTCCATGGGATTTCGGTCAGTGCTTCCGCACCGCAAAAAAAAATATATAGAACATGTTAAAGAAAAATTGCGGTGCGGACAGAATATTGTGGATCGTGGATCCATTCAAGTGAATGGGTCCACATCCACAAACGCATACTGCAATTTGCGGTCCACAGCACAGCAACAGGTCCCCCACGTTCGTGTGCACGAGCCCCAATTCTATAGATACAGGTCATGTAGAGACACACAGCATTATAAATCAGTGTAATGCCGTGTGCTCCTGCGAAACGAGCAGTGTCCATAACGGGGAATCCCACGCTCCTCTGAAACAGCCCTTAGTCTCTCTCTACCGTCATGCTGTCTCTTCTGGGGTACCAAGTCTCTCCTAATCAGCTGCAGTCTCAACAGGTGATTTAACATCTGCTGTAGGGAAAAAGATGGTTGACCGGTCCCCCTGGCAGGCTTCCTCAAACGGCGGCCCTCCAGCAAACTACAACTCCCAGCATGCCCGAACAGCCTACAGCAGGGCATTGTAGGAGTTGTAGTCTTACAACAGCTGGAGGGCCGCCGTTTGAGGATGCCTGGTGTATGGCCACCTTAAAGGGTCACTGTACTTTTAGGAAACGTTTGATATGTCATAGGGACATATCTTAGATCGTTGGGGGTCTGAGCGCTGATGCCCCACCAATCTCTAGAACGAGGCGAGAGAAGTGTTCGGATAGGGCGCTATCCTCGCTGCAGGACAGGAAGGGAGACAAGCTCAACAGAAAGTCTATGGGCCCATCTGGTTCCCATCTTGTGCAGCTAGGAGAGAGGGCCGCAATAAGCGAGCGCTTCTCCCCCTTCCTTCCAGAGATCAGTGGGGTCTCAGCGCTCAGACCCCCAATAATCTAAACTTTTGATATGTCCCTCTGACATATCAAAAAAGTTTCCTGAAAGCACAGTGCCACTTGAAGAACGTGGAGTGGCATCATGCGCTCACCTTCTGCAGGTGCATGTTCTTGGTGAGCTGCTCCTCCAGCATGTTCTGCAGCTTCTTGTTCATCTCCCTCAGGTTCTCGTCGCCCGGTTTGACCAGATCTCTGAGGACGCTGCTGAGGCTGCTGCGATCTACCTGCCCGTGGATGGCCGACACATCTGCAGGAAAGAGAAAAGACCTGAAGGAATGAGGAACCTGCTGCCTTACAGGAAAGAGAAGGCCTTGGAGAAGATACAACGTCATGGCCCACATGGCAGGATCCACTAGTGTTCTGCCTCCGAGACATGGAGGATTTAAGAGTCTGGATCTGCAGGAAAGGAGGACTTGGGAGGCTGAAAGATCTCATCCCCCGGCAGAGGGCGGCTCGCTCTGTTAGACGGGAATCATACAACGGTGTTTTGATCGTAATTTAAATAATTTAGGGTCTTATCATCTCCATCCACATTCTCAGACGCTGAATTTGCCCGCGCTGGTCTGCCCGCTCCCTCCTCGGCGGCGGCGCACCCCTCACCTCTCCATTTTCTGCCTTAGTAAATAAAACATCAGCCAATCTTCCTGCAGCTAAATTATTCACACCTTGCAGCCCCCCTACTTGCTGACGGCCTCAAAATCCACAATGCGTGTCAGGTCCGGTTAGTCTCACGTCGGGAGGATGGGGTCGAGGCCTTGGCATCACCGTGCCATATATGATTGGAGGGGAAGCCTGCCACTGCATTAAGCAGGGTCCCCTGATGCCACGCTATACTTAAAGAGTGATCGGTCTCGTCGAGGCAGAGGTGGCAAGTGTCGGGCAAGGGGAAGGGCGGTGGGGGGGGGGGGGGGGGGTAAAGAACGTGAAGAAGACATGGGCATGTCAGCTCACGATTAAAATCATCACAATGCTGTCCTCCCAGAATCGCGCCAGGCTCCGGCGGTAACACATGTCAGATTGGCAGGGTACGAATTACAAGTACGGTGGCGGCGCGACCGCCGGGCATCCAGACGCATGATAAAATCATTGGGTCACCTAATCTGCGCTAGATGGCCTCCAATCCCTGGTGAAATCCACCTCCTGTGCACGTTATGGGCAGCGTTTAACCCTCGTTTGCCCTGATCTCCTCTCCGCAGCAAAGTTTAACTCCTTTCTTTCCAGAGCTCATTACATAATCATCCGCCATCACTGCGAGCCTCAGATGGGCATAGTACAGTGCTATTTAACCCCTCGTCTTCCAGAGGCAGTACTGAGCTGCAATGCCCTCTCAGGGCATGGCTCATCAACATCATATCAGTAGTGGGTCTGACTCCCGGCACTCAATCGGTTGTTAGAAGGGCTGAGCTCTGCGGCCTCTTCATACTATACCAAGCACAGCGCCGTCCATTGTGTAGTGGCAGTGCTTGGTACTGCAGCACAATTCCATTCAGTTGAACGGGACTGGGCTACAGTATGGTCACGTGACCGATGGACGTGACATCACGGGCTGAGATACAGGCCGTAACGCGTGCCCGGGTGCCGCTGTCCCTTCCAACAGCTGATCGATAACGGACCTGGTAGCCAGACCCCAAATCGATCAGATATTGATGACCTACCCTGAGGAGAGGTCATCCATATTAAATAGGGTTGTGTCATCTGGAATTTTGATGGCCCATCGCTACGAAGAGGACGGGCCTCTGGGGCCCGCACCTTTCTTCAGAACGGGCCCCCGAAAGTAAAGGAGGGCACACTGCGCATGTATGGCTTTCTCTCCATTCATTTCTATGGGACTGCCAGACATGGTGGAGACCGGGATCGGCTCTCTCCGGTGTTTCCATTACGCGGCGCGCTCTCCGTGAATTTCCGAAAATAGCTGAGCGAGTGTGGCCTGTTTTCATCAGTCCCATAGAAATGAATGGAGAACGCACTGCGCAAGCGTAGCCACTGCTGCCTTCACATCAGTGGGAACTACCTTACATCAGCCACACCAGAGACTTCTCCAAAATGAGGAGTGACCCACATGTAGACAGCTGTGTCGGTCAGGACAGAGCAGGGTGCTGGTGGGCTGGATGAGACAGCGGGCTTCTTTACGGAAGAGTCTCTGGTTTGGTTGACATTCTCAATTGCATGGGGCCTACTTGAAGATACGCGGATTCCCGCATAACTAGGTAAGGCACATATCGATACATGTCCACAAGGGAAACCCAAATCTAACCGATTCTCTCTCTCCTACATTTATAGATTTGGGTGTCCCTTGTGATTCAATCAATAATGCCTTATACTGGGTGGTATGGAACAAGAATCCGGGTGATGTCACATGATGACATCATCCGGGGGCACACGTGAACTAGCAGCAGGACGGATCCAACAGGCTGTTCACCTGCCGGACTCCCCTGCCGCTAACACGAAAGTACCCTAAAGTGTTAATTTCTGGAGGGATTATGGGGAGCGCGCGCCGGCTTCCTTTTCTTTTCTTCCTTTTATCAGTTTGCCAGATTTGACTGCAGGGTATAACATGGTTTATGCAGCGCCAACATATTCCATAGTGCGGTACATAGACTGCCATCAGCTCACCAGTCCCTGTACCCAGTAGAGCTTACACTCTGTAACTGGACGTCTTGCTCGTAGCCCAATGTTGTGCAGACGCCTTCTGATGGTTTGGGTAGACGCTGTTTGCCGCCCTAGGTTTGGCACTTGCAGTACAGAATAGATGACTATGCGCCATTCTTCTAATCAGGCGATCCATCCGGGCAGGCCTTCTCCTCTCTGCAATTTTTGCTCTCTCAGTTCAAGGATTCTGTCCGGCACATGGCCGAACAGGAGGCCGTGAACAATCACCCCACACGACTTGATCCAATTTTTCTGGTTTTAAAAACTTTGCTTTCAATCTGGCTTTTATGCCCCTCCCACGTGCCACAGATTGGAGCTAGGTGCTTCAAAATTTCCTCATCTGCAGATCTTAGCGACATCTGCAGAACATTACGGCCCGTCCTTCTGATACAATGGTCTGTCTACAGTCACCACTAGGGGGAGCTTACTGCATTCTGTTTACACATGGAACGCCTGAGCTCCCCCTATTGGTGGTTTTCGAAAACCAGAGTGTAAAAAGTGTTGTCTGTTTAACCCCTTAGTGACCAGCCTGTTTTGGGCCTTACTGACCAAGCGTTTTTCTTCCATTTTTCGTCGTCACTTTCCAAGAGCTATAACTTTTTTATTTTTCCGTCTATATAGCTTTACGAGGGCTTGTTTTTTGCGGGACAAGTTGTAGTTTTAATGGCGCCATTTTGGGGTACACATACATTTCCGATTAACTTTTATTAACTCTTTCTGGGAGGGAGATGGGAAAAACAGCAATACTGCCACTGCGTTTTTACGTTATAAATTTTATGGCGTTCATTTTTCGGTATAAATAACATAATATCTTTATTCTCTGGGCCACTACGATTATAGTGATACCAAATACATATAGTTTTTTCTTTCCATTTTATAACTTTTTTGCAATAAAACCCTTTTTTTTTTTAAGAAAAAAATGTTTTTGCATCGTCGATTCCCAAGACCCATAACTTTTTTATTTTTCTTTCTATGGATTTGTGTGAGGGCTTGATTTTTGCGGGACTACTTGTATTTTTCATTGGTATAATTTTGAGGTAAATGATGCTTTTTTGATCGCTTGTTGATTAAGTTTTTTTGGTGGCAACTAAGAATAAATTAGCAATTCTGTCTTTTATTTTTTACGGCGTTCACCGTAGGGTATAATTCACATGATATTTATGTAGTCTGGGTCATTACGGACGCGGCAATTCCAAACATATGGGGGAGATTATTTTTTGCAATTTTTTTATTGAATACGTTTTTTTTTTGTTTTTTTTTTACTTTTTTTTTTACCACTCTATAGTCCCACAAGGGAACTATAACGGACAACATTCTGATTGATTTTAAAATGCAATGCATTTTCCCTATAGTGCATTGCATTTTAATATCAGTGCTATTCTGACATTGACCAGCTGGCTGCTTGAAATTACTCAAGGCTGGTCTGGGGCCCATATCAGACCCCATGCAGCCTTCACACACATTGGCACCCTGCGATCGCATTTGCAGGGTGCCGATGGTAGACAGAGGGAGTCCGCTCCCTCTGTCAGCACTTTACATGCGGTGGGCGCCACTTAGGGGGTCTTAGGCTGGGCCACCGCTTTTTTACGGGTTAAAATAAATTTCCGGGAGTTTTTCTGGACCGGTCGTCAGTATTTGATTGGTTGGGGTCCGACACTCACAGATCAGCTGTTTGAGAAGGCACTGCTGCTCCTGTGAGCGCCGCGGCCTGCTCTCAGCTCACCAAGCACAGCGCCGTACACTGTATAGTGGTCGTGCTTGGTATCACACTCAGCCCCATTCTCTTCTATGGGGCTGAGCTGCGCCTAGGCCTCGTGAATGATGAAAGTGTCGTCACTGGCCTAGGAAAAGCTGAGAAGGCCGCAGCACTACTGGAAGAAACCAGTGCCTTCTCAAACAGCTGATTGGCAGGGGTCCCGGGTGTCAGACCCCCACCGATCAGATCCAGCAGATAGGTCATCAGTGTAAAACTCCCATAAAACCCCTTTAAGACAATGCCTTATACCCTAGTGGAGAAGATGGACATCCTAAAGAACCTGGTCCTTCCATTTAAGGTGGATGTTAGGATCTAGGGCTGGCACCATTACATTTTGCAAGTAACCAATTCAGATACTCTTCACCCCAAAGCCCAAAATGTTTTTTCTCCGGTTTTATATTCAACACTAAATCTGAAATAATTTATGGCCACTCATTAGATCCGATCGAGAGGACGTGATTATAATTTCGATAGGTCGCTCCCCCGTGGGATACATCATGACCACAATGACCCAGGGGCTGTACCTTGGCATAGGGCAGGAGGACCCTGTGGAGGAGAAGAACTGTCTTTGATAACTTTGTAGGTCACTTTTTTAAGGCGACGCAAGTGGAGAGAAGAGGTAACGAGATCCGGTGACAATCCAAGGACAGAGAGAGGTGAGCCAACACAAGTCGGGGAAGGAGGAGGGGGGAAGAGAGGATGGAGGCATGGATGCCAACGCAGACTGGCAAACAGGTGGTGGGAGGAATGGCAGCGCTGGCATCTCAGCCACATCCGCTCAAACACCCACAGCGCCTGGCAATGGGCAAACCTCTACAGGGAAGTGTTTATTTCATGACAGCGAGAGATCGCTCACGAGTAAATAACCGCAGGGAGAGGGAAGAAAATGGGTTATTATTGGCGGCGGTTACACCCATGCTGCGTTCCTGGAGACACACGCAGCCCCTGCCGTCCAGGAGAGCCATGTACTTAAGATGCATTAACCGGAGTAAAGCGCTAATGATGCCTAAGTGAACGAATGAGGATGATTTATACGATTACCTTACACAGATGCAGGAGAACGTATTGCAGCACTTACCAGGACGCCTTCTAGGCAGGTAATATCAGGGTGTGCATCCATATAAGATATGGGTGGACACCGGGGGGAGAGAAAAGGAGCGAAATTCCGTTTTTTTTTATTTTTTAGCTAGATTGGCACAACATTCTGTGCCAATTACGTTGTCAATACATCTTTATAGCAGTCAGAGAACCGATTTTCTGATACAGAGCTCCAAATCCTCTGCACAGACTTTATATTAAAAAAAAAAAGAGATGTGTACCTGCGGCCACCACTAGAGGGAGCTCGCGGCATACTGGTTCTGCATTGAACTCAATAATACTACTGCATGCAGTGAGCTCCCTCTAGTGGTGGCTACAAAGTAGACATGACAGCATTTAAAGTTTTGTCTAATCCGATACTGATGGCCTATCCTGAAGATAGATCATCAATTGTTAAAATCCCGGACTACCTGTATCATTTGTAGGTCCTAAGTTCTGATTAATTCCTCAGTATAGCAATCCAAGCGTCTGATACAGAGCTCCAAGTCCTCTGCCTAGATATAGAATTACAGGACATGTGTTCTACCTGCAGCCACCACTAGAGGGAGCTCCCTGCATACAGTGTTATTATTGAGTTAAATAGAGAGCCAGTATGCAGTGAGCTCCCTCTAGTGGTGGCTGCAGATAGAACACGTCCTCCTGTAATTCTATATCTAGGCAAAGGGTTTGGAGCTCTGTATCAGAAAAACAGCTCAAATCGCTATACTGAGGAATTAACTACAACAGAACTTAGTACTTACAAATGACACATTGTTGAATATTTAGGATTCCCTTTAAGGGGGTTGTTCAGGATGTTAACAGTTAACTTCAGGATAGGCCACCAATATCGGATTGGACAAGCTTTATAAACTGACATGTCTACATTGCAGCCACCACTAGAAGGAGCGCACTGCGTACTGGTTCTCTATTGAGTTCAATAATAACACTGTATGCAGTGAGCTCCCTCTAGTGGTGGCTGCAGGTAGTCATCCTATAACTGTATATCAGTGCTAGATTGGCAGGGATCTATCAACCCCATTGATTAGCTGTTTTAGAGAAGCTCCGGTGCTGGAACTACACAGCTCCATCCAACGTGTAGTGGACAGAGCTAGTAACAACCATGCTCCTCCCGCTGAAGTTAATGCTGCAGTAACCATCCCTGTCCACTGCAAATGGACGGAGCTGTGTAGTTCCGCCACTGCAGCTACTCTGAAACATCTGATCAGTGGGGGTGCAGATATTGATGGCCTATCCTGCACTGACAAAGAATTATAGGATGACTGCTTGCAGCCGCCACTAGAGGGAGCTCACTGCATAGTGTTATGACTGAGCTCAATGCAGAACCAGTATGCAGTGAGCTCCCTCTAGTGGTGGCAGCAGGTAGACAAGTCTGTGCAGAGGATCAGATATTAATGGACCATCAATATTAAAATCCTGGACAACCCCTGTAAGCTGCCTGTAGATATATCACAGGTCATTTGGCCAGTAGCTCTCAGACTTGACTCCATCTTGACCTTGCTCGTGGTTCAGAAGAATGTGCCAGTTACTTTTAACAGGTGGACAACATAAGATAAGTGGCCACCTAATATATGTGGCACCGCTTATCTCTGGTGGAACAGGTCCAGACGCAGACATATCCCTGTATATAAAGTGAGTGTAATCCAATGTCAGGTGTGAATAGGGCTGTGGTGGGTCCCCTAGGTATGACTTCGGACCCCTTTTCTCCCAGCCTGAGGCTATTTTAACATTCTGGCTCATTTCAAAATGACAAGGAAAAGGTGTCAGTAACAAAAAACGACGGCTGTCAATCACGGTGCATGAAACCAGAGAGTAAGGGCGACTGAAGTGCATCCGTATTCTGAACCGCCCGGCCTAAGGGGGCACTCACCGATCCTGCTGTCCATGACGTATGCCTCAATGATGGCGCTCTTCTTGCACAGATCCTCGGCCATAGACGCGCTGCTCACTTCTAAGTGCTTCACCTGCGGCAGAGACACAAAACTCAAATTAAATCCACAGTCGGCGCTGGTAAGAGATGAAAACGGCGGATGATCCGTCCGGACGAACCGGCTTCAGAAAGCCTTAAAGGGGGGATGCCCGGGATTAGAAAAACATGGCTGCTTCCTTCACGCCTGTCCACGGGTTGGTCCTAGTACTGCAGCTCAGCTCTACCGAAGTGAATGGGACTGAGCTGCAATACCACATACAACCTATGGCAGGTGTGGCGCTGTTGTTGCAGCAAAGCAGCCATCTTTTTCTAATCCTGGGCAACTCCTTTAATACACTGGGCGTCAAGTGGTCAAGATTTATCATATCACCATCAGCTTCATGGCACAGATGGGCAAATTAGGAGCAGCTGACAGAGATACAAAAGCAGGATGTGGAGATATAGCGCCACTCCTGCCAACAGGCGTTGTCCGGTATTGCAGCTGGGAGACTGGGGCTGAGACGTAATACCAGATGCAGCCCATGGACAAGAGCCCTCAGGAGAGGGCATCAATATCAAATCAGTGGGGGGTCTGACCTCTAGCACGAGCACTTCACAGTACACCAAGCACAGCGCCGTACATTGTAAAGTGGCTGTGCTTGGTATTGCAGATCAATCCCATTCACTTGGAGAGGATAGGGCATGCTCAATTTCACGAGGGTTTATGGCCACGGCTTACTCCCAACTCATCAAGAACACACGCATGCTCAACCAAACTGAGCATGCATGTGTATGAAGCGAGCGATGGGGGGGGGTTCAGGAGGAATAGGTACTGAATGTGTACGGCCAGTTTAAGACTTGCACTGACAAATAATTATAGGATGACTACCTGCAGCCGCCACTAGAGGGAGCACACTGCATACTGTTATTATGGAGTTCAATCCAGAACGAGTATACAGGGAGCTCCCTCTAGTGGTGGCAGCAGGTAGACAAGTTTGTGCAGAGGATCAGATATTGATGGACTATGCCTCTCCATTCACTCTCTATGGGACGTCGAGGGCTGCACTCGGCGGTCTCTTAGAGAATAAATGGAGCAGCATGACGCATTAGATTGGGGGATCTCGGGAGTGGTCGGAGGACCCCCACAGATCAGTTATGCTATCCCCTATCCTGTGGATAGGGGTTAACCTCAAAACTTGGCACAGCCCCTTTAAGACGGGACAAGGGCAGGTTACCTTTTCTTCCAGCAACCATTTTTCCTGCTGGATTTCGGCTAATCTCTGGAACAGGTCGGACATCTCATCATCTGACAGCTCGGCCGGTCTCTGCGGCTGGGACTGGGGGCTTCCGCTGTTAGACTAGAGGGGAGAATTGTTATATAGGACCCAGCATGAACACAGTTCCACATTACACCCCACCCTAAACCCCTCCATAATCCAAGCCTTCAGAGCTGCTCTCTCAAATACTTTCCGCTGGCGCACAGCCCTTATTTCCGATCTCACCCGCCATCCTTAATGTACTGAGGACTGAGCCGAGGCCAGACCACGAGGAGACCCCTGGGTGGCATCTACAGAACATCCCTATCATCAGCCATTCATCTTCTATCCCATTGTCTTCCAAGGAGGAAGAATTCATCCAGATGAACCCAGGAGCAAAGATCCTACCAGCTAATTAACCTCCTGAGACGTCTGGAGAAAAGCCGCCCGAGAGATCGGAAGACGCCCGGACATATCTCCGCCACATCACAAAGTCCTATCTTCTCCTCCATGACTGAAGATCTGAGGAGGCCCAGACTTGACACATCTAGAGCGAGGGCCGATGACGCAAACGATTTACGCAAGGAGAGTCCAATGTCAGAAGGATGGCGATTAAAAGTTGTATCCAAGATGACGGTGATCTGGAGCAGTGGTCTCCACCACCAGCGGCTGCTAGACTACAACTCTCAGCATGCCCCGACAGTACACCATTACCTTATTGCTGCTGGGGGTTGCGTTCTCCTTCATGATCTCTCGGTAGCTGAAGGAGGAGACGCTGCTGCTATCGCCCGTCTGGGTCCGGCTGGGAGAGCTAATTTCGGCCAGTACCAAGTCCTCCAAACCTAAAGCGGAGAATGGGGGTTGTTAGCTGCGGAACATGGAGAAAAGACACAAGCTCACATGGCTGGTCAGATGTTAGGTGAAACCAAGGCTACCATGAGCCACGACAGAGACCATAGTCATCTAGTCACCCCCTGCACTATACGCGGCGTACAGGACCGGTCACCCCCTGCACTATACGTGGTGTACAGGACCGGTCACCCCCTGCACTATACACGGTGTACAGGACCGGTCACCCCCTGCACTATACGCGGTGTACAGGACCGGTCACCCCCTGCACTATACGCAGTGTACAGGACCGGTCACCCCCTGCACTATACGCGGTGTACAGGACCGGTCACCCCCTGCACTATACGCGGTGTACAGGACCGGTCACCCCCTGCACTATACGCGGTGTACAGGACCGGTCACCCCCTGCACTATACGCAGTGTACAGGACCGGTCACCCCCTGCACTATACACGGTGTACAGGACCGGTCACCCCCTACACTATACGCGGTGTACAGGACCGGTCACCCCCTGCACTATACGCGGTGTACAGGACCGGTCACCCCCTGCACTATACGCGGTGTACAGGACCGGTCACCCCCTGCACTATACACGGTGTACAGGACCGGTCACCCCCTGCACTATACGCGGTGTACAGGACCGGTCACCCCCTGCACTATACGCAGTGTACAGGACCGGTCACCCCCTGCACTATACGCAGTGTACAGGACCGGTCACCCCTGCACTATACGCAGTGTACAGGACCGGTCACCCCCTGCACTATACGCAGTGTACAGGACCGGTCACCCCCTGCACTATACGCAGTGTACAGGACCGGTCACCCCCTGCACTATACGCAGTGTACAGGACCGGTCACCCCCTGCACTATACACGGTGTACAGGACCGGTCACCCCCTACACTATACGCGGTGTACAGGACCGGTCACCCCCTGCACTATACGCGGTGTACAGGACCGGTCACCCCCTGCACTATACGCAGTGTACAGGACCGGTCACCCCCTGCACTATACGCAGTGTACAGGACCGGTCACCCCCTACACTATACGCAGTGTACAGGACCGGTCACCCCCTGCACTATACGCGGTGTACAGGACCGGTCACCCCTGCACTATACGCAGTGTACAGGACCAGTCACCCCCTGCACTATACGCAGTGTACAGGACCGGTCACCCCCTGCACTATACGCGGTGTACAGGACCGGTCACCCCCTGCACTATACGCGGTGTACAGGACCGGTCACCCCCTGCACTATACACGGTGTACAGGACCGGTCACCCCCTGCACTATACGCAGTGTACAGGACCAGTCACCCCCTGCACTATACACGGTGTACAGGACCGGTCACCCCCTGCACTATACGCAGTGTACAGGACCGGTCACCCCCTGCACTATACGCAGTGTACAGGACCGGTCACCCCCTGCACTATACGCAGTGTACAGGACCAGTCACCCCCTGCACTATACACGGTGTACAGGACCGGTCACCCCCTGCACTATACGCAGTGTACAGGACCGGTCACCCCCTGCACTATACGCAGTGTACAGGACCGGTCACCCCCTGCACTATACGCAGTGTACAGGACCGGTCACCCCCTGCACTATACGCAGTGTACAGGACCAGTCACCCCCTGCACTATACGCGGTATACAGGACCGGTCACCCCCTGCACTATACGCAGTGTACAGGACCGGTCACCCCCTGCACTATACGCAGTGTACAGGACCGGTCACCCCCTGCACTATACGCAGTGTACAGGACCGGTCACCCCCTGCACTATACGCAGTGTACAGGACCGGTCACCCCCTGCACTATACGCAGTGTACAGGACCGGTCACCCCCTGCACTATACACGGTGTACAGGACCGGTCACCCCCTGCACTATACGCAGTGTACAGGACCAGTCACCCCCTGCACTATACGCAGTGTACAGGACCGGTCACCCCCTGCACTATACGCAGTGTACAGGACCAGTCACCCCTGCACTATACACGGTATACAGGACTGGTCACCCCCTGCACTATACACGGTGTACAGGACCGGTCACCCCCTGCACTATACGCAGTGTACAGGACCGGTCACCCCCTGCACTATACGCAGTGTACAGGACCAGTCACCCCCTGCACTATACACGGTATACAGGACTGGTCACCCCCTGCACTATACGCAGTGTACAGGACCGGTCACCCCCTGCACTATACGCAGTGTACAGGACCGGTCACCCCCTGCACTATACGCAGTGTACAGGACCAGTCACCCCCTGCACTATACACGGTGTACAGGACCGGTCACCCCCTGCACTATACGCAGTGTACAGGACCGGTCACCCCCTGCACTATACGCAGTGTACAGGACCGGTCACCCCCTGCACTATACGCAGTGTACAGGACCGGTCACCCCCTGCACTATACGCGGTGTACAGGACCGGTCACCCCCTGCACTATACGCAGTGTACAGGACCGGTCATCCCCTACACTATACGGTGTACAGGACCGGTCACCCCCTGCACTATACGCAGTGTACAGGACCGGTCACCCCCTGCACTATACGCAGTGTACAGGACCGGTCACCGGTCACCCCCTGCACTATACGCAGTGTACAGGACCGGTCACCCCCTGCACTATACGCAGTGTACAGGACCGGTCACCCCCTGCACTATACGCGGTGTACAGGACCGGTCACCCCCTGCACTATACACGGTGTACAGGACCGGTCACCCCCTGCACTATGCGCGGTGTACAGGACCGGTCACCCCTGCACTATACGCAGTGTACAGGACCGGTCACCCCCTGCACTATACGCAGTGTACAGGACCGGTCACCCCCTGCACTATACACGGTGTACAGGACCGGTCACCCCCTGCACTATACGGTGTACAGGACCGGTCACCCCCTGCACTATACACGGTGTACAGGACCGGTCACCCCCTGCACTATACGCAGTGTACAGGACCGGTCACCCCCTGCACTATACGCAGTGTACAGGACCGGTCACCCCCTGCACTATACGCAGTGTACAGGACCGGTCACCCCCTACACTATACGCGGTGTACAGGACCGGTCACCCCCTGCACTATACACGGTGTACAGGACCGGTCACCCCTGCACTATACGCGGTGTACAGGACCGGTCACCCCCTGCACTATACGCAGTGTACAGGAGCGGTCACCCCCTGCACTATACGCAGTGTACAGGACCGGTCACCCCCTGCACTATACACGGTGTACAGGACCGGTCACCCCCTGCACTATACGCAGTGTACAGGACCAGTCACCCCCTGCACTATACGCGGTGTACAGGACCAGTCACCCCCTGCACTATACGCGGTGTACAGGACCGGTCACCCCCTGCACTATACGCAGTGTACAGGACCGGTCACCCCCTGCACTATACGCAGTGTACAGGACCGGTCACCCCTGCACTATACGCAGTGTACAGGACCAGTCACCCCCTGCACTATACACGGTATACAGGACTGGTCACCCCCTGCACTATACGTGGTGTACAGGACCGGTCACCCCCTGCACTATACACAGTGTACAGGACCGGTCACCCCCTGCCCTATACGCAGTGACGCTCCATCCTCATCCTCCTGGTGCAGCCATCACTTCCAGCATTCCTTGGGCTCAGCACTTTCCACCCTGATTTTGGGTTCGCCTCTCGCTGCCTCCCTCCTCCTGACTCATCACAGCAATGAAATATTAATGCTCTGCTGAAAGTCTTAATGCTTCTAGTGGGATTACGGGGAAGGAGGGAGCGGTGGGGCGGCCTGCACTACAGCGGCAGAGGGGTGGGAGACCGGCTGCTCACATGCATCCATGAACAGGCGCGGGTGGGCTTCAGAGCATCCTCGTCTGTATGCAGAGAGAAGGAGCCCGTCCGGTGCCAATCACACCCTCATATACCCCTGTTGCCCGCATACTGGGTAAAAGTGAGAACTGACAAAGCCGGCATATGCTCGTCACCTGCTGCGTGCTTTCCCACCGCTCTGCCTGTCGAAGTTTCAGTATTCTCTTCAATTCTAGCATTATATTCATGAACCAGGAGGCCCTGGATGAAAGGTGGTACAGGCCCCGCCCAGATGTGTGTGTATGTGTGTGTGTGTGTGTGTGTGTGTGTGTGTGTGTGTGTGTGGGGTTGGCAGAACTGACATGTACAGTAGGTCTGTATGTCCAACGCTCTCTTTAATTTCTCATCATTCAGAACTGTTTGCTCTCAGTGAATGGAAACACACCCTAGAGGCTCAAAAGGTGTCATTGTGTGCTGCATGCTGACTTTACTCCGGCCCTCTCTTGTAAGGGGCCCTCATAAAGTCTACTTGTGCGAAACACTCTCTTTAATTACTCATTCATCAGATATGTCCTTGCTGTCAGTGAATGGAAACATGCCACAGAGGCTCAAAAGCTGTCCTACACGACATGCTGACTGTACTCGGGAAGGTTTTTCAGTTTAAGCACAAAGTCTATTGACGTAAAACGTTCTCTTTAATTCCTCACCAGTCAGAGCTGTGCTTGCTGTCAGTGGATAGAAAACTGTCCAGAGCGTTTGGTGTGCGGCTTGCTGACTGTACTCGGGCCCTCATGATCAGGAACGTTTTTCGCAACCTCTAAATGTAAAGTACATTCACTAGCAGCAAGCAGAGATCTTGAAAGTGACATGAAACTAAAATCCACAGTTTATTCCGAAGCGGCTGGGCTTCTCATTAGCTAACGATTCTTCCGCCTCCTTTACGTAAAACTGGAAAGTCCATTTCAGAAGCAGGAGCCGGGAGGTCGGCGCATTACTGCGGGAATCCACTGTAATATTTATGGGGGCTCCGCATACATGTAGACGACGGACGCGCAGCGGAAACCTCATGCTTTCCACATCCTTCCAATGGGCTCTTAAATTATTCAGCAGTTTCTTTACAGCCCGGGCTGTTTCTGTCCCTGGGAAAGCTGGGTGACAACCAATATGGCTGCTATCCACCCAGCTTTCCCAGATACTCCGAGCTGCAAATAGTGAAGGCGCCAAAGCTGGCCATGAAACCCACTGCCTGGGCCTGCCGATACAGCCCGGACCTTGAAAGTAAAATTTTGGGGGTGGATGGGGCACCTCTAATGCGGCCAATGACTAAAATTCCATCTTTTGCCCGTAGTGTCCCTTTAAATGTGAGCTCTGCCAGGAGGATGACCTGAGGACTATTTTCGGAGCACTGGGTCAATGTACAATCAATCACCAGACGTCAGGACGCGGCAGTGTCTCCTACTGACTGGACGAATCTCTAGAGAATGATTTCTCTAGAAATGTCCCCTAGAATATAAAGAGCGTGCGCAGTCAGTGGAGCCGCGCATGCACAGGCAATTCCAATGGGACAGCGCCCCTAGTGGCCGCTTCTAACTTATCAGGATCCTTCACAGGAGAATACCAAATTTAGGCTACTTTCACACTAGCGTTAGATGAACTGCCTGCCGGATCCGGAAATCCGGATACCATTTGTTTGCGGATCCGTCTGACAAATGCATTGAAATACCGGATACGTCTCTTTGGTGTCATCTGGAAAAAACGGATCCGGTATTTTTTTTCACATTTTCAAAGGCCTGTTTTCACCGGAGGACTTGGTACCGGATCCGGCATTAATACATTTCAATGGAAATTAATGCCGCCTCCGGAATTCCGTCAAGTGTTCCGGAATTTTGGCCGGAGAAAATACCGCTGCGGCCAAATACCGTAAGAGGGACTGAACTGAAGACATACGGATTGCTCCGTTCGGTTTTTTTTTTCTGGTATTGAACCACTATGACGGAACTCACTACCGGAAAACTTTAACGCTAGTGTGAAAGTACCCGTATACAGTGAAAATTCCTTTAATCCGACATTCATTAGTCCAGAAATTCTCCCGGCCTGACACTTCTCAAGGATTTTTTTTTTTGAATACCGCAATATACTATATACGGACTGCTCCGCTCTGCCCGTTTGATGATCCAGAATATATAGGAATTTTGTCTATGCCGGATTAAAGGAAGGAAAAAGTAAGTGTAAAAAGTACGCATAGGCAGGTCTAGGTGCAGAGTGACCAGGGGTTAGCTGTTGTTAAACTACAACTCCCAGCATGCACACGTAACAAGGATTTTTAACATTACTGCTGTATTCAGAGTGCTCCGCCCTGCCCGTCCGATGATCCAGAATATTAAATCCTGTCTATGCCAGATTAAGGGAAGCAAAAAGTATGTGTAGAAGGTATGCATAGGCCGGCCTAGAAGACCTCCGCCCCTGTGATGCACAGTGACCAGGGATTAGCAACCAGTGGCACCCCCCGGCTCTTGTTAAACTACAACTCCCAGCATGCAGGATTCAGAGTGTCCTGCCCTGCCCCTCCGATGATCCAGAACATTAAATCCTGTCTATGCCAGATTAAGGGAAGCAAAAAGTAGAAGATCTCCGCCCCTTTTGAAGCGGGGTGACAACCCCAATGAGCATGCTCAATACCAGGGGGCATGAAGCCGGCGGCACCCAGGCTGGTGTTAAACTACAACTCCCAGCATGCACACTTGTCAAGGATTTTTTAGATTACCGCTGCATTCAGATTGCTCCGCTCTGCCCATCCGATGATCCAGAATATATAATAATCCTGTCTATGCCAGATTAAATGAAGCAAAAAGTAGGTGTAAACAGTACGCGCGGTCTAAAAGACCTCCGTCCACTGGGAAGCGGAGTGACAACTCCCACCGAGCACGCTCAATACCAGGGGGTCAGCAACAGGCAACCCCCAGCATGTACACTTCTTTGGCTGTTCTTGGAGCTAGCATTGAAATGAATGGAGCATGCTGGGGGTTGTAGTTTCACACCAGCTGTGACCCCTGCTCTATAGAGACAACTTTCTATTATAGCTGGGTGACAACCCATATTAACGCTATGAAAGCTCCCATGGGGGGCATCACCCATGTTAGGGACCTGGCTACCTACCCCCTTGGCTGGCATAAGTTTTGCCCTTTGAGCGCCCGTGCCTAGGGAGGGCGCAGAGAGAGAGGACGCGGAGCCTGGGGTGACGAGACAGCGACGAGGCGCTCCTGACCCCAGACGCTCTCATTGACTTGGAGGCAGAGGCTCGGTGCTGCAGCAGGATCACTTTACAGCGCGCGGCTCCACTGCAGCGCGTCCAAGTATCGGAGATTCTGTGTCAGGAATAAAGGAGGAAAACAAAAGCCCTGACAGCTCCATTTATAACCGGGCAGCCGAGGATTGGCAATGATGTGGAGATAACGAGACGTCTCTGGAGACCGAGCCGCTCACTGCAGAGCCTGGAGGAGGGCGAAGCGAGAGGCACGTATGCACCGCGCCTGGCATCTCGCTACAGGAGGAGTCCGCAGCCCCCCAAAATAACACAGCGTGGACCCTGTATAATCCTGCGCTAGTCTATAATAACACAGCGTGTACCGTGTATAATCCTGCGCTAGTCTATAATAACACAGCGTGTACCGTGTATAATCCTGCGCTAGTCTATAATAACACAGCGTGTACCGTGTATAATCCTGCACTAGTCTATAATAACACAGCGTGCACCGTGTATATCCTGCGCTAGTCTATAATAACACAGCGTGTACCGTGTATAATCCTGCGCTAGTCTATAATAACACAGCGTGTACCGTGTATAATCCTGCACTAGTCTATAATAACACAGCGTGCACCGTGTATATCCTGCGCTAGTCTATAATAACACAGCGTGTACCGTGTATAATCCTGCACTAGTCTATAATAACACAGCGTGTACCGTGTATAATCCTGCACTAGTCTATAATAACACAGCGTGTACCGTGTATAATCCTGCACTAGTCTATAATAACACAGCGTGTACCGTGTATAATCCTGCACTAGTCTATAATAACACAGCGTGTACCGTGTATAATCCTGTACTAGTCTATAATAACACAGCGTGTACCGTGTATAATCCTGCACTAGTCCTATAATAACACAGCGTGCACCGTGTATAATCCTGCACTAGTCTATAATAACACAGCGTGTACCGTGTATAATCCTGTACTAGTCTATAATAACACAGCGTGTACCGTGTATAATCCTGTACTAGTCTATAATAACACAGCGTGTACCGTGTATAATCCTGCACTAGTCTATAATAACACAGCGTGTACCGTGTATAATCCTGCGCTAGTCTATAATAACACAGCGTGTACCGTGTATAATCCTGTACTAGTCTATAATAACACAGCGTGTACCGTGTATAATCCTGCACTAGTCTATAATAACACAGCGTGTACCCTGTATAATCCTGCACTAGTCTATAATAACACAGCGTGTACCCTGTATAATCCTGCACTAGCCTATAATAACACAGCGTGTACCGTGTATAATCCTGCACTAGTCTATAATAACACAGCGTGCACCGTGTATAATCCTGCGCTAGTCTATAATAACACAGCGTGCACAGTGTATAATCCTGCGCTAGTCTATAATAACACAGCGTGTACCGTGTATAATCCTGCACTAGTCTATAATAACACAGCGTGTACCGTGTATAATCCTGTACTAGTCTATAATAACACAGCGTGTACCGTGTATAATCCTGCACTAGTCTATAATAACACAGCGTGTACCGTGTATAATCCTGCACTAGTCTATAATAACACAGCGTGTACCGTGTATAATCCTGCACTAGTCTATAATAACACAGCGTGTACCGTGTATAATCCTGCACTAGTCCATAATAACACAGCGTGCACCGTGTATAATCCTGCGCTAGTCTATAATAACACAGCGTGTACCGTGTATAATCCTGCACTAGTCTATAAAACACAGCGTGTACCGTGTATAATCCTGCGCTAGTCTATAATAACACAGCGTGTACCGTGTATAATCCTGCACTAGTCTATAATAACACAGCGTGTACCGTGTATAATCCTGCGCTAGTCTATAATAACACACGGTACGTGTATAATCCTGCACTAGTCTATAATAACACAGCGTGTACCGTGTATAATCCTGCACTAGTCTATAATAACACAGCGGTACCGTGTATAATCCTGCACTAGTCTATAATAACACAGCGTGTACCGTGTATAATCCTGCACTAGTCTATAATAAACAGCGTGTACCGTGTATAATCCTGCGCTAGTCTATAACACAGCGTGCACCGTGTATAATCCTGCGCTAGTCTATAATAAACACAGCGTGTACCGTGTATAATCCTGCACTAGTCTATAATAACACAGCGTGTACCGTGTATAATCCTGCACTAGTCTATAATAACACAGCGTGGACCGTGTATAATCCTTACTAGTCTATAATAACACAGCGTGTACCGTGTATAATCCTGCGCTAGTCTATAATAACACAGCGTGTACCGTGTATAATCCTGCACTAGTCTATAATAACACAGCGTGCACCGTGTATAATCCTGCACTAGTCTATAATAACACAGCGTGGTACAATCCTGCGCTAGTCTATAATAACACAACGTGAACCGTGTAATCCTGCACTAGTCTATAATAACCAGCGTGTAACCGTGTATAATCCTGCACTAGTCTATAATAACACAGCGTGTACCGTGTATAATACCTGCACTAGTCTATAATAACACAGCGTGCACCGTTATAATCCTGCCTAGTTCCTATAATAACACAGCGTGTACCGTGTATAATCCTGCACTAGTCTATAATAACACAGCGTGTACCGTGTATAATCCTGCACTAGTCTATAATAACACAGCGTGTACCGTTGTAAATCCTGCCTAGTCTATATAACACAGCGTGCACCGTGTATATCCTGCACTAGTCTATATAAACACAGCGTGTACCGTGTATAATCCTGCGACTATCTATAATAACACAGCGTGGTACCGTGTATAATCCTGCGCTAGTCTATAATAACACAGCGTGTACCGTGTATAATCCTGACTAGTCTATAATAACACAGCGTGACCGTGTATAATCCTGCACTAGTCTATAATAACACAGCGTGTACCGTGTATAATCCTGCACTAGTCTAGAATAACACAGCGTGTACCGTGTATAATCCTGCACTAGTCTATAATAACACAGCGTGTACCTGTGTATAATCCTGCAGCTAGTCTATAATAACACAGCGTGTACCGTGTATAATCCTGCGCTAGTCTATAATAAAACAGCGTGCCGTGTATATCCTGCGCTAGTCGATATAACACAAGCGTGTACCGTGTATAATCCTGGCACTAGTCTATAATAACACAGCGGTACCGTGGTATAATCCTGCACTAGTCTATAATAACACAGCGTGTACCGTGTATAATGCCTGCGCTAGTCTATAATAACACAGCGTGTACCGTGTATAATCCTGCGCTAGTCTATAATAACACAGCGTGTAACCGTGTATATCCTGCGCTAGTCTATAATAACACAGCGTGTACCGTGTATAATCCTGCACTAGTCTATATAACACAGCGTGTACCGTGTTATAATCCTGCACTAGTCTATAATAACACAGCGTGTACCGTGTAAATAATCCTGCACTAGTCTATAATAACACAGCGTGTAAACGTGTATAATCCTTGCACTAGTCTAGAATAACACAGCGTGTACCGGTTATAATCCTGCAGCTAGTCTATAAATTAACACCGCGTGTACCGTGTATAAGCCTGCACAATAAGTCGATAATAACACAGCGTGCACCGTGTATAATCCTGCACTAGTCTATAATAACAACAAGCGGTACCGTGTATAATCCTGCGCTAGTTCTAATAATACCACAAGCGTGTACCGTGTATAATCCTGTGCACTAGTCCTATAATAACTACAGCGTGTAACCGTGTATAATCCTGCAGCTAGTCTATAATAACACAGCGGGTACCGTGTATAATCCTGTAGCTAGTCTATAATAACACAGAGCGTGTACCGTGTATAATCCTGTACTAGTCTATAATAACACAGCGTGTACCGTGTATAATCCTGCACTAGTCCTATAATAACACAGCGTGTACCGTGTATAATCCTGCACTAGTCTATAATAACACAGCGTGTACCGTGTATAATCCTGCACTAGTCTATAATAACACAGCGTGTACCGTGTATAATCCTGCACTAGTCTATAATAACACAGCGTGTACCGTGTATAATCCTGCACTAGTCTATAATAACACAGCGTGTACCGTGTATAATCCTGCACTAGTCTTAATAACACAGCGTGTACCGTGTATAATCCTGCACTAGTCTATAATAACACAGCGTGTACCGTGTATAATCCTGGCACTAGTCTATAATAACACAGCGTGTACCGTGTATAATCCTGCACTAGTCTATAATTAACACAACGTGTACCGTGTATAATCCTGCGCTAGTCTATAATAACACAGCGTGTACCGTGTATATTCCTGCACTAGTCTATAATCCTGCACTAGTCTATAATAACACAGCGTGTACCGTGTATAATCCTGTACTAGTCTATAATAACACAGCGTGTATAATCCTGCACTAGTCTATAATAACACAACGTGTACCGTGTATAATCCTGCACTAGTCTATAATAACACAGCGTGTACCGTGTATAATCCTGCACTAGTCTATAATAACACAGCGTGTACCGTGTATAATCCTGCACTAGTCTATAATAACACAGCGTGTACCGTGTATAATCCTGCGCTAGTCTATAATAACACAGCGTGTACCGTGTATAATCCTGCGCTAGTCCTATAATAACACAGCGTGTACCGTGTATAATCCTGCGCTAGTCTATAATAACACAGCGTGTACCGTGTATAATCCTGCACTAGTCTATAATAACACAGCGTGTACCGTGTATAATCCTGCACTAGTCTATAATACACAGCGTGTACCGTGTATAATCCTGCGCTAGTCTATAATAACACAGCGTGTACCGTGTATAATCCTGCACTAGTCTATAATAACCAGCGTGTACCGTGTATAATCCTGCGCTAGTCTATAATAACACAGCGTGTACCGTGTATAATCCTGCACTAGTCTATAATAACACAGCGTGTACCGTGTATAATCCTGTACTAGTCTATAATAACACAGCGTGTACCGTGTATAATCCTGCACTAGTCTATAATAACACAGCGTGTACCGGGTATAATCCTGTACTAGTCTATAATAACACAGCGTGTACCGTGTATAATCCTGCACTAGTCTATAATAACACAGCGTGTACCGTGTATAATCCTGCACTAGTCTATAATAACACAGCGTGTACCGTGTATAATCCTGCGCTAGTCTATAATAACACAGCGTGTACCGTGTATAATCCTGCACTAGTCTATAATAACCAGCGTGTACCGTGTATAATCCTGCACTAGTCTATAATACACAGCGTGTACCGTGTATAATCCTGCACTATTCCTATAATAACACAGCGTGTAACTGTGTATAATCCTGCACTAGTCTATAATAACACAGCGTGTACCGTGTATAATCCTGCACTAGTCTATAATAACACAGCGTGTACCGTGTATAATCCTGCACTAGTCTATAATAACACAGCGTGTACCGTGTATAATCCTGCACTAGTCTATAATAACACAGCGTGTACCGTGTATAATCCTGCACTAGTCTATAATAACACAGCGTGTACCGTGTATAATCCTGCACTAGTCTATAATAACACAGCGTGTACCGTGTATAATCCTGCACTAGTCTATAATAACACAGCGTGTACCGTGTATAATCCTGCACTAGTCTATAATAACACAGCGTGTACCGTGTATAATCCTGCACTAGTCTATAATAACACAGCGTGTACCGTGTATAATCCTGCACTAGTCTATAATAACACAGCGTGTACCGTGTATAATCCTGTACTAGTCTATAATAACACAGCGTGTACCGTGTATAATCCTGCACTAGTCCTATAATAACACAGCGTGTACCGTGTATAATCCTGCACTAGTTCTATAATAACACAGCGTGTACCGTGTATAATCCTGCACTAGTCTATAATAACACAGCGTGTACCGTGTATAATCCTGCGCTAGTCTATAATAACACAGCGTGTACCGTGTATAATCCTGCGCTAGTCTATAATAACACAGCGTGTACCGTGTATAATCCTGTACTAGTCTATAATAACACAGCGTGTACCGTGTATATTCCTGCACTAGTCTATAATAACACAGCGTGTACCGTGTATAATCCTGCACTAGTCTATAATAACACAGCGGTGTACCGTGTATAATCCTGTACTAGTCTATAATAACACAGCGTGTACCGTGTATAATCCTGTACTAGTCTATAATAACACAGCGTGTATAATCCTGCACTAGTCTATAATAACACAGCGTGTACCGTGTATAATCCTGTACTAGTCTATAATAACACAGCGTGTACCGTGTATAATCCTGCACTAGTCTATAATAACACAGCGTGTACCGTGTATAATCCTGTACTAGTCTATAATAACACAGCGTGTATAATCCTGCGCTAGTCTATAATAACACAGCGTGTACCGTGTATAATCCTGCGCTAGTCTATAATAACACAGCGTGCACCGTGTATAATCCTGCGCTAGTCTATAATAACACAACGTGTATAATCCTGTACTAGTCTATAATAACACAGCGTGTACCGTGTATAATCCTGCGCTAGTCTATAATAACACAACGTGTATAATCCTGCGCTAGTCTATATAACACAGCGTGCACCGTGTATAATCCTGCGCTAGTCTATAATAACACAACGTGTATAATCCTGTGCTAGTCTATAATAACACAGCGTGTACCGTGTATAATCCTGCACTAGTCTATAATAACACAGCGTGTACCGTGTATAATCCTGCGCTAGTCTATAATAACACAGCGTGTACCGTGTATAATCCTGCGCTAGTCTATAATAACACAACGTGTATAATCCTGCGCTAGTCTATAATAACACAGCGTGTACCGTGTATAATCCTGCGCTAGTCTATAATAACACAGCGTGTACCGTGTATAATCCTGCGCTAGTCTATAATAACACAGCGTGTACCGTGTATAATCCTGCACTAGTCTATAATAACACAGCGTGTACCGTGTATAATCCTGCGCTAGTCTATAATAACACAGCGTGTACCGTGTATAATCCTGCACTAGTCTATAATAACACAGCGTGTACCGTGTATAATCCTGCACTAGTCTATAATAACACAGCGTGTACCGTGTATAATCCTGCGCTAGTCTATAATAACACAGCGTGTACCGTGTATAATCCTGCACTAGTCTATAATAACACAGCGTGTACCGTGTATAATCCTGCACTAGTCTATAATAACACAGCGTGTACTAATCTGTATAGTCTATAATAACACACCGCATGAGCTATAAGGGCAGCTTTCCCAGCTAATGATGGAGAGCACATATAATGAGGATCTCCGTGGCAAGTCATCAGTAGGGTCAGAAATGATTGTTTAGCATTTTCAAAGGAACGACCGCAGCGTTATAATGCGAGAGGAAAATTATCTCGGTCCAGTAATTATCTCGTTATTGTCAGTAATAAAACATTCAGCAGTCCAGATACCATTAGGGACTCCTGCACTTTCCTCCCAGCCAGGCCAGCCATCACTATATTACTGAACAGCTATCCCCCTCCAATACACATCCATACGTTCTCAATACGGCATCCTGAGGCAGCAGCTAACAAAAGGATCGGGCATGTTCAAATTCATATGCCCAATCCTACCCTCCAGGCTACACAGTCGAGAGACTCTGAAAAGGTGATTTCTGTCAGGTGCAGTTGCCATGTGTTCCAAAGTAGTTTTCTGTCTAATGACTAGGCCAGGGATCCTCAACCTGCGGCCCTCCAGCTGTTGCAAAACTACAACTCCCAGCATGCCCGAACAGCCTACAGGTATCAGCCTACAGCAGGGCATTGTGGGAGTTGTAGTTTTACAACAGCTGGAGGGCCGCAGTTTGAGGATGCCTGGACTAGGCAATATACTGTATATAGAATAGGTGGAATGTATTGTAGGGGTATTTTTAAGCACTATCCAAATTTTATTCTGTCCTCTTTTATATTACGTTCAATACTCTGTACTGTAAAGTTTTCCCTGTGATGTAGTGGGTTAGGGATAGTACCCATCCACCATTGTGCTGATAAGAACACATTCCTGAGTGATCCCAGAGACATGCGCGATGCACACTGGAGGAGGGGCTAGCGATGTTTATTTACTTTTAATTATTCATAGTTAATCAAACTTAGTAAATATATTTATTCACTTAGCCTGCGTAAGCTTATTCATTCTCAAATCTTTTGAATTCATGTTACACCCTAGAGGAACGTCGCCACATACACACGTCCAACACTGTTCTAACCAGTTAGGATGTAAATATTAACGCGGGTTGTGATTTGCATCTGCACAAGGTCTACATGACAACACCGCACCTTACAAATCCGAAAACGACATGTTGTCATCCGAGTCCAACAGTAGTGCAGCCATATGGCACGGAAATATGGCATCACCAAACAGTTTTAATCTACAAATATAGATCGGAGGTATAATTTTGCCTCATTACAATGGAGAATATATTCCCACGGTGGGCCCTGGCACAGAGGCCGCACTCACTGAATACACTTATGCTCTTAAAGGGCACATTTTAGGATCACCTCTATTAAACTAGGTACAGGGGCTGGTAGGGTTAATCCAGCAGATTAAAACGACACCTGTCTTGTGAAAATCGGTTGCAGCATTCCTGAGAAAAGAGAGACTTTTATTTTTAATGCAAATAAGGGCTTCAGTGCTCTGAGGGGCGGAGTCTAGCTTTCCTCTGCTGGCCCCACCCCTTGGTGTACTGAAGCACTCATTGGTATACAGAATAAAACGCTCTTTTTCTCGGGAAACACCTTAACCGATTTTCACAAGACGGGTATCATTTTAACCAGCAGGAGTAACGCTATCAGGCAGCATGCTTGGTTTAATGGGATTGATCCTACTGACAGGTGCCCTTTAAGGATTCTGCATCAGACATTGCTCACAATACCACAAAGCTGCCTGGCTACATTTACACTACCCTCAGAGTCTGCCCGTAGTTCCTTTTCATTTGATGGAAAGAATGGCATATATTAATACAATAGCATACAGGGTATTCTCCCCATCAAGACCACGCACACCATGACAGCCCCCCTTTATAAATCATTGGGGTCTTTCGGGCACAGTTGGCGTCTCTCATGGGATGAATCTGGTACTATGGTTGCCAGAAACCAAAAGGTGAGTGTCAGGGCCGTCTTTAACGCGGGGCAAAAGGGGCAGCTGCCCCGGGCCCAGTTGCTCCTGGGGGGCCCAAGGCAGTTGCCTCTTGAGCCCCGCTGGCCAGTGGCGTAGCGTGGGGGGAGGGGGGGGGGCGTTGCCCTGGGCGCAAAATTCCAGGGGGCGCTAACAGGACCGCACCGCCAATTAGGCAAAGTAAGGCGATGGCCCCAGGCGGCGCTGCCCTGGTGACAAGTGGGGGGCGGCAGCAGGGCACAGGGAGATGAGCGCTTCTATTGTGGAAGCGCTCATCTCCATAGTCATCTGTATCGCCGTCCTCAAGACAGCGATACAGATAAACTGGGCAGGGGAGAGGTGTCTCCCTTGCCCGTTCCTCTGATAGGCTGCAGGCACTAGGCCGATGCACGATTGGGGTGCATCTATGGGGGCACCCGTTACTGGCACATGATTGGGGTGCATCTATGGGGGCACTTGTTACTGGCACATGATTGGGGGGCATCTATGGGGGCACCCGTTACTGGCACATGATTGGGGTGCATCTATGGGGGCACTTGTTACTGGCACATGATTGGGGGGCATCTATGGGGGCACCTGTTACTGGCACATGATTGGGGGCATCTATGGGGGCACCTGTTACTGGCACATGAATGGGGGCATCTATGGGGGCACTTGTTACTGCACATGATTGGGGGGCATCTATGGGGGTACTTGTTACTGGCACATGATTAGGAGGCATCTATGGGGGTACTTGTTACTGGCACATGATTGGGGGCATCTATGGGGGGCACCTGTTACTGGCACATGATTGGGGTGCATCTATGGAGGCACCTGTTACTGGCACATGATTGGGGTGCATCTATGGGGGCACATCTTACTGACATTATTGGGGGGCACTTACTGGCACATTATTGGGTGGCACTTTGGGGGCATCTACTGAGGCCACAAAGAAGGGGTATTTTATATGGGGGGGAGGCTCTGTAGAGGGTCATTTTATACTGGGGCACATTATGGTGGGTACAATAGGGAAAGGGAGAGAGGAGTACTATGGGCTCATCTATGGGGGCACTAAGAAGGGGTATTTTATACTTGCAAATTATGGGGGAAACTAAGGGCACTATATATGGGGCATTTTATACTGGTAAATTATGGGGGGGGCATTTACTGGGGGCACTATATAGCAGTATTTTATACTGGCACATTATGGGGGCACTATGGGGACATTAGCTCTACTGGGGGCATTAAAAGGGGGTATTTTTGCACTGGCACATTATAAGGAGAATTATTACTACTGGGGGTCTAGGGGAACATGATTACTAGTATGGGCACTATGGGAGCATTATTACTTCTGGGGGTCACTGTAGGAGCACTATTACTACCATGTGTGGTCTAGCAGAGAATTATTCCTATTGGCGGGACTTTTGGGAGCACTATTACTGTGGGGGCACCTTGGCACAGTATCAGCTTACCACAATTATTTTTGGGGGACGTTATATTTACACTATTAGGCACCATTTACACGTCCGTAGAATGGGTCCGCATCCATTCCGCAAATTGGGGAACAGGTGCGGACCCATTCATTCTCTATGGGGACGGAATGGATGCGGAGAGCACACTATGTGCTCTCCGCAACCGCATTTCCGGAGCGCGCCCCCGATCTTCCGGTCCACGGCTCCGGCAAAAAATAGAACATGTCCTATATTCTTGTCCGCAGTTCTATGGGGGGTGCCGGCCGGGTGTATTGCGGATCCGCTATGCACTACGGACGTGTGAATGGATCTTTGCTGGGCGCAGTTATTTTAGGGCACTGTGTGCCGATAACTATTGAAGGGGGCACTATCTGCGTGGTACTACTATTACCAGGGGGTTTATCTGTTTCCGCAGTATAGTATTGGGGAGCACAGCGGCACAGTATGGGGGGCGGTAGGATGATTTGTCCAGAAGATGGGAGGATGATGGAAAAGTAGTAAACTAAGATTTTGTTTGTCAAACTGCAGAGATGAGAAATGGCTGAATAACGGTGTCTGGTCTGAAGGTGAGGAAAGAGAACATCTACACCAATCCGTATTAGAGACGGCCCTGGTCGGTGTGAACACAGGTCTGTCGCAGTCTGCAATGAACAGCGCCCCCTGCCTGCGGTCTTGTCTTCTGCTCTACTCTCTACCTCCGCTGCTTCTCTCCATGACCCGGCTATTCCAGTTTACAACGCACTGCTACATCTAACCTGCGCTGCACCTTCAGTTCCCAAAAACTGAGTAGTCCGTCCTTCTGTCCCTGCATCGGCTATGCTATTCAACCCCGATTCCGGCTCTGCGCCTATACTGGAGAAAATGTATGTGCCACAGTCTAATGAGCTGTCCGGAGTTAATTATATTCAGCGTTTAGCGTAATTTGCTAGGAATGCGGCAAATCAATCAGCTAGGAGTCTCCTGCATAGTTTAGAGGAAATAAAATGATTTCCGCAGCTAATGGGGTTTTGGGCGGGAGGAGAGGCGAGAGCGCACAAACGGCTACCGCCATATAGATTGCTTTCAGCTTGTAAAGATAACTCCCTCTGTACGCCGGCCGCAGAGCAATTATGCAAAGGGGAAGACACAAGGATGTGGTTTAGTCAGAAATGACACCTTATTCCAGTTTTGTACTGTGGAGCCTGCGGTGTAAAGCATGGAGGTCTTCATTCTGGTTGCCATGACCAGAGTCCCAGCGCTGTGTACGGCGGAAGGAGGGGTTTTTGAAATATGGCCGCCACTCTCGAGCGCAGTGGAAGCCATATCGATCTGCTTGTTCAAACAGCAGAGGTCCGGGGATAATGTCTGCGACCGGTAATAATGCCGATCGCAGGCATTTAACCCTGCACTGGATAACTGGAGCTTAGACTGTAGTTCTATTGAACTACAGTCTAAGCTTTTATGAATCAGAATGTTGTATATTGTAGCCTCCTAAGTGGGCTAAAAAAGTTTTTTAAAAGTAAAAAAAATAAAAAATATATAAATATAAATATTTTAAAATAACCAAATTTTCCCCACAATTAAAATAAACATAAAGAATAAAAAACATAATGATCATGGGTTTCACTGGGTCCCAAAATGACTGAACTATTAAAATATAATAATATTTATCCCATATGGTGAATGATGTAACGGAAAAAAAAACTCAAAATGGCCGATGCACCCTTTTTTTCATAGCTTCACTTACCCCCCCAATTTTTTTTTTAAAAGTGATCAAAAAGTCAGACACACTCCAAAATGATATCAATAAAAACGGCTGATCGTCCTGCAAAAAATAAGCCCTCACACAGCTCTTTAGATCTACCTATAAAAAAGTTATGGGGATCAGAAAATGGCGATATTAATAATAATTAAAAAAAAAGTTAAATTTTTTTTTCAGCATTAAAACTGGTATCGTTGTCATCGTTCTGACCCAGAGAACGAAGGGCACAGGCCATTTGTACTGCAGAGGAAATGCCGTAGGGACAAACACCCGTAAAACTGTGGCGGAACTGCATTTTTATTTTTTTTCTAATTCCACCCCATTTGGAATTATCTCCCTGCTTCATTTCATGCAATATTAAACAGCGCCATTAGAAAGTGCAACTAGTCTGGCAAAAGCAAGACCTCGTAAGGTTAAGTGAACGGAAAATTAAAAAAGTTATGGCTCTGGGTAGACAGGGAATAAAAATGAAAAAACAAAAACAAAAAAAAAAAAACAATCAAATATCCTCCGGTACTTTAGGGGTTAAACTATACTAAATAAAAAAAATAAAAAAAAATGAAAAATTATATATATACATACACACACACACACACACACACTTAGAGGTGTAGGATTGCCTTATAAAACAGCGACCGCATGGAGTTTCAGTGCTGAGGGGACGGCAGGGGCTATGCGTTTCTATGAAGCCTGAGTGACTCGGTGACTGAAAATGGCGGCCATTACTTGAAGAGGATTTCCAGGACTTAAATATTGATGGCCTTTCCCAGGAACAGATATGACTAAATGTTAATAAAAATCTTAGCCAACTTTTTTTTTCTCCAACCAAACCCAGTAGCTTGATGGTTTATAGTGGGAAAAGTTATTTTAAGGAGTTTAGAGAACCCATCAGGTAATGCCGGCCCCTCGACAATTAGCCAGAACGGCTACAAAGAGTGTCTAAAATTTTTGAAGGATGCGACTCCTTCTTGTGATACGATCACAGCATCTAAATGCCTGAAAAACGCGTTCTTCCGGGTTAGGAGCAGCACGCCATGTGGTGATCGGGGGAGCCGTTCCTTTTCTATAAAGCAGCCCATTGATTTCAGTGTATATTGTGCAATTCTTCACTCCTCCTCCGGAGGCGCTGCAGGAAAACTGAACAGGAGATAACGAGTTATAGAAACGGGACAACCTCTGCTTATTTTCAGGAAATGCTACTAACCTAAAGCCGATTGTCTTAAGTGGAGAACTCCTTTAAAAGCACAATATTGAGGACCTTTCCGCAAGAGGCGGGACACCCGCCAATCACCTGTTAGAAAAGGCCGTGGCGCTCCAGTGAGAGGTGCGGCCTCCTCACGGCGCCATACACGGTATAGTGGCTGCGATTGGTACTGCAGCTCAGGCCCATTCACTTGACAGGGACGGAGCTGCGCTCTGGCCACGTGACCGATTAACGCGACGTCACTGGCCTAGAAAGAGGCCGCGCTGCTCGCCCGGCGGTGCTGGTTGTCAGACTCCCCCCCCCCCCCCACCATCTAATATATATTGATGGCCATCAATATTCCACTCCCAAAAAAAACAAAAACGTCTGAATGCACAGCAAGGGTTAAGCTCAGCCCCCACTTTCTCGAGCAGCGGTAATGAGTTATCCTCGCCTCGCACTTGCATCGGGTAGTTTAATTTCTCACTGAAAAGGGATTAAAAAGCCGCCATGTGTTTTTTTTTTTCTCCAGCCGTATCAATCCTGCATTTCGTCCATTTGTAAACTAATGGAAACGCGGCCATTAAGATAATTGGATTTTTATGTTGCCTTATACTTTACTGCGTTTGCTGTTTTTTCTGTGGTTCCGGGCCCCGCCATCGCCGAACTGTTCATCTGTGTGGAGTTTGACGCTTTCTACATTCCCAGGGCGGCCGTTCTCCTCCGTGCGGTGACGGCTCAGAAGTGGCTGCAGATCGGCGCTGTGCGGGGCGGCCGCCATTTATCTGCGTCCTTTTATAATTGTATCTTGTGCCGTTAATAAGCTTTTCATTTTTTCTGTATAGCCGGTTATTAAGCGGGGGCCGGGGAGACGGGCCCTGGACTAATAAGCGGCTCATTAGGCGCCCGGGGCTTCATAGTGAGAAATGATAATCGCTAAGATTCATGAATACGTATGAAACTGATCTCCACCTCGCGCTTGAATAGCAATTCCCTAATATTCAGGGTAAGCAGGAAAAAAATAATAATAAATTGCATGGATTCCATTATAAGCGAGACTGATTCTCTGTATATGGCATTTCCCCTTTAAAGGGGTATTCCGGCCAGAAGCAGTTATGAACGATCCACTGGATTGGCTAGGGGACCCCCACATCATCCAGAATGGGGATGCCGCTCCTTCCTCCCAGCTGCAGGAAGAACTGACTGGAGCGCTGCTCGGCCGTTTCTATCAGCGCTATAGGCTTTGAATGAAGCAGTAGGGCGGATACTGGATCACCGGTCATCTGGCGGGGAGGAAAAATAAACCGGGTCTGGCCAGCACTGGGCGCGCCAGCAGTCAGCAACTATCCGGGGGATACATGCTGGTGGCTGGAATATCCCTGCTAGTAATGTCCTGCCTGACAACCTCAGCTCCATTTCTACACGGGGGATAAATCTATGTGTCAGGTTCTTTATACGAGGCCCTACAACTACAGGCCTGAACATCATGAACACTGCTGCCCCCTTGTGGGCTTTCGCATGCAAATACACGATGGGGCAAATATAATAAACCTGTCTAGTAAATTTAGAAGAGGGAGGCGAAGATGCGGCAGATTTATCAAAGTGGCACCTATTGGTTGGGTTACTTTGCAGCTAAATTTTGCTCCTGAATTTTGTTGCATCTTGGTGCAAAAAAAGGGTCCAACACACACAACATATGCAGAGCAAAACACGGGCACCAGTTTTTGGTGCAAATAGTACCTAGATTAGTAAATCTCTGCAACCCAAATGTTCATATGAGGGTGAAGATGTATGACAAGCACATTACGGCTGCTCATTGCTCCGAAGTATACATAGAGACCGGCCTGGTGCAATAAAACCTTCTCAGCCGTCAGTACGGGATGTGACAGGTACCCATGATCGAAATCTTCCAGAAATACGTAAACCCCAATGAAATAAACACACAAGAATTGTTTAAGAGTTTTTACAGCTACCTTGAGTTCAATGTGAGTTAGATCAATCTGTGTGCAGTGAGCTCCACCTAGTGGTGGCCAGAGGTATATCATGCAACTCTATGACTGTGGGAGGGGAGGAAAAAATTTGGAGCTTAATTGGTGAAAAAAAATAAAACTCAGCCCGGAACCCTCTAAAAATGTATTAAGAAATAATGTGGACGTCAATATAAAATAATACATTTTTAAAGAACATCTGTCCCCATGATTCACCCTAATAAAACCAGTTTAGAGTTTATCGTGGTGACTATTACTGAGAATTTATTATTAATAATAATTTAATACATTAAAGGGGTTCTGCACTTTCAATTAACTGATGATCTATCCTCTGGATAGATCATCAGCTTCTGATTGGCGGGGGTCCGACACCCGGGACCCCCGCCGATCAGCTGTTTGAGAAGGCAGCGGCGCTCCAGCAGCGCCGCTGCCTTCTCACTGTTTACCGCCGGGCCGCCCGCCCACTGACGTCACGACTTGTATCAACTAGAGTGGGCGCGGCTAAGCTCTGTTCACTTGAATGGAGCTTAGCCGTGCCCACTCTAGTTGATACAAGTCGTGACGTCAGTGGGCGGGCGGCCCGGCGGTAAACAGTGAGAAGGCCGCGGCGCTGCTGGAGCGCCGCTGCCTTCTCAAACAGCTGATCGGAGGGGTCCCGGGTGTCGGACCCCTGCCGATCAGAAGCTGATGATCTATCCAGAGGATAGATCATCAGTTAATTGAAAGTGCAGAACCCCTTTAAATATTACAATACTACTCTTTTTTTGTTGTATGCAAATAAGGCGCTCAGAGGACGGAAAGGCTGGCCTAGGCGCTCAGAGGACGGAGGGGCTGGCCTAGGCGCTCAGAGGACGGAGGGGCTGGCCAAGGCGCTCAGAGGACGGAGGGGCTGGCCTAGGCGCTCAGAGGACGGAGGGGCTGGCCTAGGCGCTCAGAGGACGGAGGGGCTGGCCTAGGCGCTCAGAGGACGGAGGGGCTGGCCTAGGCGCTCAGAGGACGGTAAGGCTGGCCTAGGCGCTCAGAGGACGGTAAGGCTGGCCTAGGCGCTCAGAGGACGGAGGGGCTGGCCTAGGCGCTCAGAGGACGGAGGGGCTGGCCTAGGCGCTCAGAGGACGGAAAGGCTGGCCTAGGCGCTCAGAGGACGGAGGGGCTGGCCTAGGCGCTCAGAGGACGGAGGGGCTGGCCTAGGCGCTCAGAGGACGGAGGGGCTGGCCTAGGCGCTCAGAGGACGGAGGGGCTGGCCTAGGCGCTCAGAGGACGGAGGGGCTGGCCTAGGCGCTCAGAGGACGGAGGGGCTGGCCTAGGCGCTCAGAGGACGGAGGGGCTGGCCTAGGCGCTCAGAGGACGGAGGGGCTGGCCTAGGCGCTCAGAGGACGGTAAGGCTGGCCTAGGCGCTCAGAGGACGGTAAGGCTGGCCTAGGCGCTCAGAGGACGGAGGGGCTGGCCTAGGCGCTCAGAGGACGGAGGGGCTGGCCTAGGCGCTCAGAGGACGGAGGGGCTGGCCTAGGCGCTCAGAGGACGGAGGGGCTGGCCTAGGCGCTCAGAGGACGGAGGGGCTGGCCTAGGCGCTCAGAGGACGGAGGGGCGGGCCTAGGCGCTCAGAGGACGGAGGGGCTGGCCTAGGCGCTCAGAGGACGGAGGGGCTGGCCTAGGCGCTCAGAGGACGGAGGGGCTGGCCTAGGCGCTCAGAGGACGGAGGGGCTGGCCTAGGCGCTCAGAGGACGGAGGGGCTGGCCTAGGCGCTCAGAGGACGGAGGGGCTGGCCTAGGCGCTCAGAGGACGGAGGGGCTGGCCTAGGCGCTCAGAGGACGGAGGGGCTGGCCTAGGCGCTCAGAGGACGGAGGGGCTGGCCTAGGCGCTCAGAGCACTGCTTCCCAGTGAGAGTAACAGGGTTAGGAATCCTCACTACTCCGATGCCTGACCCTGAATTTGCACGCATGCGCCAGCAGCAGTACCATCGGCACATGTGCGATCTCAGACTACTCGGACACCTTCCCTGCCCGTTGCATGTGCGATATTTCAGGGTCAGACACCTGAGCAGTGAGGATGTCTGGCTCTGTCAATCTCACTGGGAGGAGGAGGGGTGAGCTAGGCCAGCCCCATGGTGCTCCAAGCACCTAATTTGCTTGTAACAAAAAATAAAATAAAAATCCTACTAAAATAAATCGGTAATTACGATCGCAGAGAGAAAGGGCTGATTATAGTCACCAGGATCAACCCTAACCGGCAGTAATGTCTGGTTTAATAAGGTTGATCATGGTGACAGAAGCTCTCAGTAAGGCCTCATGCACACGGCCATTGTGCGGCCGTTCCGTGCATTGGGGACCGCAATTGCGGTCCCCAATGCACAGGCAACATACTTGCAGCGGGCCGGACCTATTCAACTTGAATGGATCCGTGGTCTGTCCGCACTGCAAAAAAATATGACATGTCATAATTATTTGCGGTGTGGAACAACGGAAAGAAACACCACGGAAGCACTCCGTAGTGCTTCCGGTGTTCCGTTCCGTGACTCCGTTCTGCATCTCCGGAATTGCGGACCCATTCAAGCGAATGGGTCCGCATCCGTGATGCGTGGTGCACATGGCCGGCGGCCGTGGATTGCCGACCCGCCGTTTGCGGGGCGCAATACGGCCACTGCCGTGTGCATGAGGCCTAAGAACCATTCTGAGTTACGCTGTGAGGCCCCATGATTACTTTTTGCACCCCTGGTCAGGGTGACACAGCTCGTCATCAATAAACAGACTGGTGGACCCCAGAACAGATCCGGGGGCGACCACACACTGACCTGTCCGGGTTTTACTATTGGTGAGAATCTCTTGGAGACGTTCCTGCAGTTTATCCGCCCTCTTTCTCTCCAGGTGCAACTGTCTTTTCAGATCTTTAAGCTGTAAGGAAAGGTAAACATAATAGGATTATGATAGATAGATAGAAGATAGATAGATATGAGATGGATAGATAGATAGATAGATAGATAGATAGGAGATAGATAGATAGATAGATAGATAGATAGATAGATAGATAGATAGATATGAGATAGATGGATAGATAGATAGATATGAGATAGATAGATATGAGATGGATATAAGATGGATATGAGATAGATAGATAGATATGAGATAGATATGAGATAGATAGATATAAGATGGATTTGAGATAGATATTGTGAGATGGGTGATACAGCAGTCTAATGGTTTGTATTCATATGATAAGTAAAATACGCAATATAAGGGCTCATTCAGACCATGTTTTTTGCTGTATGCAAAAATGCAGATACGTTTTTTTGTGGACAGTTCAGCACATCCGGAATAAAACGGATTGCATTCCGCATTTTTGCAGATCCACAGACTTCACGTCCTCATTTTCACGGACATGTTTTATTTGTTTTGCGGGGTCGTGCGATGGAAGAAAAGATGCGGACAGCTCACCGTGTGCTGTCCGCATCTTTTGGGGCCCCATAGAAGTGAATGGGCCTGCATCTAATCCGCAAAATTGCGGATCAGACCCGTAAAGCAACATACGGCCGTCTGAATGAGCCCTAAACCTGAGGAATTCTCATCTTGCCGCTTATAATCCAGAAATTGGTCATGTCACGACTGTGCTCACTGGCTGATAATAATCCCTACCTATAAATCACTGAGGACACGCCCTCATATTTCTATCACCAGAATAAAAGAGCTACCAGCTCCACTGAATTATAATATCTCATGACGTCATCACTCCTTTAATATGAGATCACTGCTATCAGCTGCAGGGAAAGTGTAATAGTGCAGGCAATGAAATGAATGGGTCAGTAAGTGGCTGCACCTATTTGGAAGGCTATGCTTCGGTGCTCTCCCCGCGACTCACCCCAGTGTCGCTAGGCGAAAATGGATCTGGGGGGGGGGGGGGGGGGGGGCACTCTGATATCTCTGGCTGTATATAGTAATCACAATACGTTAAAGTAGCTCAATATAAAACAATAAAAATGGATCTTGGTAAAATATACATTTATTTGCTAGAATGCTAAATAAAAGGCGTCATACGCATCGTCAATAGGTACAATTATAGTTGTTATAAACATTTAGTTGTTATATAAATTACTATAAAAAATGCTGCAAAAATTGATTAATTGAACCTATTTCTTTGAATGGAAACCTTAAAATATTAAAACAAACAAAAAGATAATAAAAAATAAAATATAGGAAAAAATACTAGAAATATTGGAAAAATAAAACATTATTAATTTGTAAAAAGAGTCAATTCCTAAAATATCCCCTTCATAGGGATTTGCAGGGTGATGGTCTTTTCACTTGTGTCCAGTAGGTGGCGCTGTTGCTTTAGAATTAGAAAGAATGACATCTAATTGCAGGTATTCGTCGTCCTTCCATATTGGTATAGTTGATGATCCTGATGTAGAATAGAGGGGTAAGGATTCAGCTGATCGCTGCTTGATTTGTTAAGTGGGATTAGGTGGATATATCGCCTTTATCGATCAATATGTCCGATATTCCCACACCAACAGAGATGGATCTGCCAGCATACGCAGCTATTACAGCCACAGGGAAGACTTTAACGCTATATGTGTTATCTCGGCCCTTCCAGTCTTTGTGTTATGACATTACCCGTCCTGTAGTTGTTGAATGGATCCGGAGTCCTCAGCAACGATTCGGCCGGTCTTCTCCGCTGAGCTCACCAGCTCCTAGCGCGGCGTCCCACATCCCCACTTGTCCTCCGGGTAAGTACCGAGGTGCCGGGCTGTTAGTTTTCTTTGATGTGTTCAGTTCAACATCCAATCTGTTTGAACTGAACACATCAAAGAAGACTAACAGCCCGGCACCTCTATACTCACCCGGAGGACAAGACGCCGCTGAAGCCGACGCCGCGCTAGGAGCTGCTGAGCTCAGCGGAGAATACCGGCCGAATCGTTGCTGAGGACTCCGGATCCATTCAACAACTACAGGACGGGTAATGTCATAACACAAAGACCGGAAGGGCTGAGATAACACATATAGCGTTAAAGTCTTCCCTGCAGTGAAATACACACTGCGTATGCTGGCAGAGCCATCTCTGTTGATGTGGGAATATCGGACATATCGATCGATATATACACCTAGTTCCACTTAACAAATCGCACCTCTCTGTCATCAAGCAGCGATCAGCTGAATCCTTACCCCTCTATTCTACATCAGGATCATCAATATACCAATATGGAAGACTTTTTTTTTCCCAGACAATTAAGGAAGAAAAACTAATAGCTGCAATTAGATGTCATTCTATCCCGATCGCTTCACGGCTTTCCAATTCTAGAGCAACAGCGCCACCTACTGGACACAAGTGAAAAGACCATCACCCTGCAAATATCAACAGAAGGAAAAATCCCTACGAAGGGGATATTTTAGGAATTGACTATTTTTACAAATTAATAATACAATTTTTTATTTTTCCAATATTTCTAGTATTTGTTCCTATATTTTATTTTTTATTATCTTTTTCTAGTATTTTTCCTATATTTTATTTGTTATTATCTGTTTTTTATTTTAAGCTTTCCATTCAAAGAAATAGGTTCACTTAATCAATTTTTACAGCATTTTTTATAGTAATTTTTATAACAACAACATTTTTATAACGACTACAGTTGACCTATTGACGATGCGTATGACGCCTTTTATTCAGCATTCTAGCAAATAAATTTATATTGTACCAAGATCCATTTTTATTGTTCTATTGAACTACTTAAACGTATTGTGAATAATATATACAGCCAGAGATATCAGAGTGCCCCCCCGCCCCACATCCACAATTATAATGAAATGTATGGCCAACAATGTAATAGGCGGACAGAGCGGTTAGCGGCTAGGTTTAAAGGGTTTCTGTCACCAGATTTAACCCTATTAAGCTGGGAGCTAAACCTAACTAGCCTATTCCTACTTTTATCTATGCCCCCGCTACGCCAGAAATCGAACTTTTATATTATACTAATTAGCCTCTAGGAGCGGCGGGGGGGGGGGGGGCATTGTTCCTGCTCCTAGCGGCTCTGTTCTCCCACCTTTGTCGCCTCCCTCCAAGTCCTAATTGACAGGGCCAGGCAGCGCTCGCATCTGTCTGCCAGCCCTGTGCTCTGGTGAAATCTCGCGCCGTTCAGTATTTGGCGCAGGCGCGGTGAGGAACCTGGCAGCCTGCGAGCTTCTTTCCCTCACCACGCCTGCGCTCAATGCTGAACGGCGCGAGATTTCACCAGAGCACGGGGCTGGCAGACGGATGCGAGCGCTGCCTGGCCCTGTCAATTAGGACTTGGAGGGAGGCGACAAAGGTGGGAGAACGGAGCCTCTCGGAGCAATGCCCCCCCCCCCCCCCACGCTCCTATAGGCTATAAAATATATTATAAAAGTTAGATTTCTGGCGTAACAGGGGCATAGATAAAAGTAGGAATAGGCTAGTTAGGTTTAGCTCCCAGCTTAATAGGGTTAAATCTGGTGACAGAATCCCTTTAAAGCTGAGGGATACAGCAGGCAACCCCTCTCTGTGATGTCCATTCGCCCCATGCCAAGCCCTGACCACTTTAAGGATGCGTGTATACTCACAGCTGCACTTCCCTTCTTCTCCAGGATTCTCTGTCCATCAGCGGTATCCTTTACATCCTAATGATAAAAACACATATCAATAGTCAATAAACATGAAAGAGACAAGTCCTCTGCACCAAGGAACACTGAACCGCATGGTTCCCTCTGCATGAAAATCACTCACAATTTGGGCCAAGAGAAAAGATGCCCTTACGCATTAGACGAGAATCCTGAGGGAGACAACCATCTGTGTCTGGAGGGTGTGCCAAAGCCCCCTCGATGGCAGATGTTGGGGGAAAAGAAGGATCAGGCATGTTGGAATTCAAAATGCCCGCAGGGGATACGCTGCTGTCAGATATGTCTGCCAGTGCTCTATTTCTCTCCTCCCATGAAGAACTCCTACACGGTTGACACTGCTGAGCACGCGTGTGCACTGGAGGTCGGGAATGTGGTCACCATAAAGTGGTTGTCCCAAAATGTAAACTTTTTCCCAAGATAAGAGATGAATTCCTGATCGCTGAGGTTCGACTGCTTGGTCCCCCCCACGATCACGAGAATGGAGTGGAGGTCGAGCATGTGCACTGCTACTCCATCTTTATGGGACTGGTGGAGATAGCCAAGTGGTCAGCTATCTCTGACAGTCCCATAGAGAATGAATGGAGCGGCTACGCACAGGCTCGACTGTCACCATGTTCATACAGGGGGACATAGGACCCCCTAGTGGTTGGACCCCTGTATGATACTACTGACTACGGTCCGCTGTCTCTGTTCTTACCTGCTTTAGCCGCTCTATTGTTTCATTGAGACTTTCTTTGTCCTTCTCAGAAAACGTTATTTGTTCTGTCAGCGTCTCCAGCTCCTGTTCTTTCGCCTGTGGAGGGAAGAAAGACCAAATCAACGGCAAGACTTCAGGGGACACATTACCAAAAAGCAAGGAGAGTTGCATTCCTACCTCCCCATGTATACATGGGAGATCATTCAATTATTTTTGTATGGTCATGATTTTTGCGGGCTGCAGCCTGGTTTTGAAATGTTGGGGAAGGGTTAAGGGGGGCCCTTAGAAGGTGCTGGGCAGCCCACCTGATCATATAACATGGGCATGACCAATACGCCGCGAGGCAGCATGGTGCACTAAACCTTATGGTCCACCGCCTCCTCTTCTCCAACAAATAACAAATGTGTCAAAGCACACAACTGCTCCAAGTCTGGAGGCCCCTTTAATAAACCAGCACATCATAGGGCCAGAGATGTTACCTGAAGATCAGCAGAATGCTCCTTTCGCAGTTTGGCCAAATCTTCTTCATGTTTCAACTGGTTCTTTTCAATGGTCTCCTAAACACATTATACATATTAGACATATGAAAAAAATAAAAGATCTGCAAAGTGGCAGCTCAACCGTCCCCCCAACATCAAATATATTGGCTCGTGTGGATGTTATATTGGGAGCATGGGCTGTATGTAGTCTGTGAGACATGGGGCTGGATGTTATGTCCTGGGTGCATGCCCGCTGGAGCCCCTCTGCTCTTGGCTTCAGAGTCCGGAGGGCTGCAGTGCTCTGCCCGGGTTCCTGTCCGACCTGTACGTCCTACATGCAGCCTCTCCTGGTCTCTCTAAGTCAGGCATCCTCAAACTGCGGCCCTCCAGCTGTTGCAAAACTACAACTCCCAGCATGCCCGAACAGCCTACAGGTATCAGCCTACAGCAGGGCATTGTGGGAGTTGTAGTTTCACAACATCTGGAGGGCCGCAGTTTGAGGATGCCTGCTCTAAGTGGAGCACGTGTTCTTAATGGCCTCTTAAAGGGACACCACATGAACACCTTCCGTTGCTCCCACCCTTTGGCAGCCTTTCCAAGGGTCAGATGGCTGAGGAATAGGTTTTAGTCTCTAGATTCCTGCAGAGGGGTGCAAGACTATCCGTTTGACTGTGTAATTGACCCTTAGCTGCCTCTACTTCTTCCTGGTACTGACCCTGTTCTGCCCATCCTGACCATTTAGCGCATTACTCCTGCACTGACCTCGGCTTGTTTCCTGCATACGTTTATGCCGGAACCCTCTGTGTTTCGCACCGTTTTCTCTTGACCTGCGAGGGTCAGAGGCCACTTAACAGAGACTACAGAAATCAGTAGGGTTGTGGTTGTTCCCCGTTCAACAGAGTCCAGATCTCTGTATAGGGTTTAAAGGGTGAAGAGCAGAGGGGCCACTTAGGTAACAACCTTGGGAGCAGTGATGGTTAGTTCGCAGTGTTCGCCAACAAACACATGCGGGCTGCCATCTTGACTCACGCGTCCGGCGATGCACAGGTAAGCCCTCACCTGTGTCGGGAGCCGGTCTGAAATTAAATGCAGTCACCGGGAGCAGGCAGTTCCGAGAACAGCCGCTGAGGGCCTTCATCGGGCTGTTCTCGGAACTGCCTGCTCCCGGTAACCGCATTTGATTTCAGACCGGCTCCCGGCACAGGTGAGGGCTTACCTGTGCATCGCCGGACGGGTGAGTCAAGATGGCAGCCCGCATGTGTTTGTTGGCGAACACTGCGAACTGACCATGACTGCTTGGGAGTAGTTCCAAGTCAAATCTGTTCAGTGGCACAGCAAATCTACATCCGCTTCCACAAATAGACAGACCACCACGCTGACCCCACACTTACTTCTGCCTCCTTTAGTCGCCGCTCAAACCAGCCTTTGGTTCCTTCTATTGACTGAATCTGTAAGCGCAGTTCTTCTGTTGTTTGCTGCAATCCTTCCAACTCCCGAATTCGAGCCTGAAGAAACATTATATTCTGTAACGATTACATAGATGCACATACGTCCAGCTATTTAACTAGCCTACTGGGGGCTTCCTCTGTCCATGGGAATACTGAGCCAGCCTTCTGCATAGAGCAGCTCTATCGCTTCTCTGGGTGATAGAAAAAGGGCGATCCCTCACCCCTCATTACGTCTGTGAACCCCAACCGGCTAACAGGACAACTTTTTTTTTTAGGAATTCGTCCAATCTGACCGCTGACGGTATCAAAAATGTTCAACTACTGATGTGAGACGACCAACCCCACAAACTAATCTTTAAAACTAAACATTTGATTCCATGGTGGCTCCTTATATCGGTAAACCTGCCTTCCTTTCTCTGAGGTCTAGGTCCATATCTCATGGTTGGCAGCAGTCAGCCATACCTTCTCATCCCTCAGCTGACCTCTCAGATCTTCCTCGCCGCGGTTCTTCTCTTCGTGAAGCTCCCTCAGTTCCTTCTCGTACTTGGCTCTGATGCTTAGGACCTCCTTCTCATGCTGGAGCTTAATATTGCCCACCTCTTCTTTGTGCCGTGCCTTCTCCTGTTGCATTTCGATGGCCATCTCATCCAACATGCCTTTTCGCTTATCAGCGCTCTGCAAGAAGCGGCAAGTGTCACCTGCCAGGTGTGAAGAAAACTGTAAAGGAAGGCGCAAGAACATCAGGTACCTTTCGGGCTTCTTCCAGATCCTGCTGCAGCTGCTGAATCTCCTGTTTCTGTTCCTGCAGCTGCTCCAGCAGGCGGCCATTCGCACGGCTGGACTCCTGCCGAAAAGAGAGAGAGGGTGAAATGGTGGAAACTTATAACATGTACCTAAAGGTGTTTACGTAGGGATGCTGGTGGAGGGGTTGAGGTTACATACCTGGCGTCCAGTGGTTACTCACCTGTCCAGGCTCCAGCAGTAACTTCATGTTTCCTCCCTCAGTTGCACGGCTCCTACTATGATCAGGCAGAGCGATTCAAGAGCACTTTGTATGATCATTGATGTAGTTAAGGGGTCTCTTGACCCCCCCCCTGGCTTCAGGGAAGGGTCGAAACTGTAACTAACACTTAAAGGGGTTGTCTCACCTCAAACACTGGTAGCATGTCGCTAGGATATGCCACTAATGTCAGATAGGTCGGGGTCCCACCTATCTCTAGTGAACAACTGTGAACCGCGCATGTGCGGCCGCCCTCCATCCATTTCTGCCGAAAATGTCTCGGCTAGTTCCGTCAGTTCCTTAGAAATGAATGGAGGGCGGCCGCCTTATCTTAAAGAATCTGACATTGGTGGCACATGACACTAATGTTACTAATGTTTGAGGTGAGACTACCCCTTTACAGCGCCAGGCCTGGGGCTGCACTACTGAGAGATTCGATGACATGGCCTCTTCTGATTTCTGTCAGGTGCAGCATCCTTGTGGGGGATACAAAGTCAGACAGGGTGCAAATATTGAATGCGTGGTCGTATTATCTCAGTGGTGCAGCCTCAGGTCCAGGCTTATTCTCTTATAAAACTTAATACATTTTTGATTGATTGGCAGACCTCTGTGATCAGGCACTATAGAAAATAAAGGGCTCTGAGGATACGAACAGATGGTCCACCTGCCCCATGCGGCCAAAACTCTGTCCACAGGTGGTGGGCAATGGCTGAATGTAATAAGCCATTTATACCAGGTGCCCACTGCATGTGGGCAGAATTGCGGCCTTGTGCGGCAGTCAGACCGTGTGTTCTCACCCTTAAGCCAAGTTCACACGGATGTATTATGGGCGCATTTTGGACGAGTAGACTGTGAGTTTACGGATCAAAATTTATAATATCATAGGCATCTATGACGCTGTGATTTGGCTCAGTTAAACCCACGGTCAGGCTGGTTAACACATCTGAAATATGGATGCATAATGCAGCTACCCATGTGTGGACCCGGCCTCAACATATAGATCCTTTAACTACTACCACCACCATCTTCTAGGTCCTTAATATACCCACCTGCAGCTGAGTTTTAAGGTCTTCTCTCTGGGCCAGCAGAGCCTCCTTCTCATTCTGCAGCTGCTGAAGTTCTGCCGTCAGAGCCGCACTTTGGTCCCGTAATAAACTTAGCTCCTGGGTTCTGGATGTCTGAATCTAAATTGTAAAAAGAAAAGGTCTGCAATGGATTCCAACAGCATTAATATTCGGGAGATCGTTTAAGCAGAAGCAACATAGGAGTGCGTGGCACATGCAAGGTGTGCAAGGGTCACCCATGCAAACGGTCTGGTAATCTGGTGGTGATTAGGTGCAGGATACGTGGGGGGAGGTGAACAATTTAATTAGAATCATGGGATTGAACTGAGGGATCATCAGACATGACATGATTGAGAGGATTTGGGTCGGTCTCCACCGGACTGATGATCTGGTACAAAGTGAAGGATGTTATACCTGCTCCAAGGCCGCTAGGTTGGTACGCAGGGCATCGTTCTCTGACAAAATGTTGTCAACCTGCTCCTGGCTCTCCGCACTTTGCCACGCTACCTATACCCAGGAAGGCAGCAGCAGACGGAGGCAGAGGCAAGCAGAAGACAGGAGAAGAGCAGGAAAGAGGAGAGTTCAGTGACAGAAACATAAGTCGGCACTCAGCATCACCCAGTCAGTGCCCCACGTACCTGCTCCTGTAGTCCTTGAAGGGACTTCCCATGGTCTTGTTTCAAGCTCTGGATCTGCTCCTTCAGATCAGCACAGACCTGTAGAGACACACATCCATAGAAGACTCTTCGAGATGTTAGGAAGCAACCCACAGCAGCCACTGGGAATATTGAGAGTTGTACTTTCCTAGCAGCTGGAGAGCCACAGGTTGTAGATCCCCTCCTTCCAGGAGATATGGATGGTATAAAACGCAGAGACGAGGGAAGAACAGGACTTTAACCAGACTGGTCCGACCTGGCTCAGACATCTGGTAGATGCGGTGACACGACCAATGGAGTGATAGTAAAACAGTTTGACAACGTGTTTCGGGGGTCAGGGGCATCTTTTTTCAAGTCTGAAGGGGTTAAACAGGCTGTCTGGTTCCAGCTATGATCTGCATGGAACAAGTCACCAGTGAATCCGGATAATGCTGGAACCAGATGGCCAGTTTAACCCCTTCAGACTTGAAAAAGGAGCCCCATAGCTCCAAAATGCGTTGACAAATAGTTTTATCAGCCGCAGGAATGTTATCATCACTCCGTTGGTCATATCACTGCGCCTACCAGACGTCTGAGCCAGGTCGGACCAGTCCGGTCAAATTCCTGTTCTCTCCTGGTGACTCTCTATTGCTCCTACCGGTTGGCTAGTGTTTGTGGAGGGGACCAACTCCAGCACTCCCGTTTGCCTTTACTAGAGTCGTGCGTAATTTCGCACAATAACTGATGAGCATTATTCTTTCCCACCTTGGAACCCGATCACTTGACATACTGACCCTATGATCACCTCCGTCTTTCTTTGCCATTACTGGCATAGAGGAGCCCGGCACAGGACCTCATCATCATGGGGTACCCTCTATTCCTATGATCCCCATAGAAGCCTCAAGGACTCTCTCTATGGTATGTATGTTCCTTACATACACGTGGTCACAACATGCTTTATCAACTCAGTACCTCTATTATACACAGAGAAGGCAGAGATGGTTTCTTACTGTCCTCGCCTTCCTCATCGAGCGCTTTGTATATGGGTCATGTGGCAATGCCACTCAATACTGCAATCCAAGGGACTGCAGTTGTCAGTAGACCCAGATCAGCAGGCCTGGCGCTACCATAAGGCAGACCAAGCGGCTGCCTTAGGGCACACCCAGCGCAGAGAAGGGGTGGGCGGAAAATAATGAACCTTTTTTTTCAAATAAATCAGATCACTTCACCGCAGCGACGCTGGGCGCCCGCCCCAGCCTGTGCAGCTGCGCTGCGTGCGTGTGCGGCCCCAGCGGCAGCTCACTCACAGAGCAGCACGTGAGTGAGCACGGCCATTCACGGGGTCAGGGGGTGTGACTGGAGTGGCTCGCAGCGGCGGGCAGCAGCAGGGACTGGAGGGAGCTGGTGGTGACTCATGCTGTGAGTCACACACAGCCAGACTACCAACTGGAGTGGTAGGTGACCGCCAGTGGCAGTGCCATGGAGGGGGAGAAATGTGACACAATAGGGGTCATGGGGGTGATGTAAAAAGGAGGGGGTGATGTGTGCCATGGAGGGGGAGAAATGTGAAATGGGGGGGGGGGGGGAGAGAAGAAATGTGACATGGGAGCTGATGTGACATAGGGGGGTGATTTGACATGGAGGGAGCGAAATGTGAAATGGGGGGCATGATGGCTGACATGGGGGCATGATGGCTGACATGGGGGTCTGATCTGAGGTCTGATTAACATTGGGGGTCTGATTGCTGGTCTGACCTGAGGTGTAATGGAAAATATAGTTTTTTCCTATTATCCTCCTCTAAAACCTAGGTGCGTCTTATGGGCCGGTGCGTCTTATAGGGCGGAAAATACGGTCCTCAAACCAGCGATTGTCTGAAGCAGAGAGAAGATACCAGGACCACACAGAGGAGAAGCCAGCTGCTGCAGACGGGATCATGGCCCGGTGAGCTGCGACGGGGGGTGGGGGGGCACCAAAATGTAGCTTCGCTTGTGTTGGCAAAAATCCTTGCACCGGCCCTGCAGATCAGCTCTACAGAGGCTGCAATTCCCTGTCACTGAGGCTAATACGTCAGAACTACGCCTGCTCTTTACCTGGTAAATGGACCGGACTGGAACTGGTTAAATGCTCGGAGGCAGAACAAGAAATACTGCGCAGCACATGGAAGCCCGAAGTTCATGTTCCTGAAATATCCAGGAATTTCACAAATGACCCTTAGAGAAGGATCAGCCCTCGCTTACCTGCTGAGCGGCATTCAGGTCCTGCTGCAACTTCTGGTTCCGTAAGGCGGAAGCTTTCAGTTCTTCCTCTTTCCTCTGCTGGATTTCCTCTATTTTCGTTCTGGGTTGGAGACAGTAACGTTACATCACAGAACATGATCAGAACCTCCCCTCCCCCGACCTGCGGATAATCGGCTTACCTGCTGTCGTTGTACAGGGCTTCCTTGTCCGTTTGGAGACGTAGATAGCTGTTCGGGAGGAGGGGAAAGGTTTTATGTATACCCCTTTAAGCTTTAGGATATGCCATCAATGTCAGATAGGTGCGGGCCCCACCTCTGGGTCCTGCTCCTTACTACAGCAGTCATGTATACATGGCCGCCCTTCATCCGATTCTACGGGACTGGCGAAAATAGCTAAGTGAGCAAAAGCACGGACACCCTCCATTTACCACTATGGGAGTTATGAAAATTGATGCGCGCTGACTTGGCTATTTCCAGCAGTCCCATAGCGGAGAATAGAGAGGTGGCCGTGCATGCACAAGTGCGCTCTCCATTCACCGCTATGAATGAAGGGCATGCTGCGCATGTGCAGTACTCTCTCCTTTTGGGGACCCGTTCTGGAGATAGGAACAGATCCCAGAGGTGGGACCCTCACCTATCAGGCACTGATGACACAATCTAGTAATATGCCATTATGTCTGAGATGGGAATACCCCGTAAACAGCACTGCACCGTGTACATACATCGCAGCGTCCTGCAGCCCTGACTCTCGGTGAGGAGGGTGGGCAAGATGGCGTTCGCTGAAAGAGCTCTGTATATGCCATTGGCCCCCATTACCCCAGCGGAGGCCAAGGGTGTCTTTTTTCCTCATAGCTTACAGAGGGCCTCTGCCCGACATATCCCACTCTATGGCTATACAGTTTCTCCTGCACCCATCAGTCACTTACCTGTCATGTTTCTTCTTTAACTTTTCAGATATCTGTCACAGAAAAATTAAAATCAAGATTAGCGGACAGGATAATAGAAAAAATTCCAATAATTTGGGACTACTGCACCGGACTGCCAGAAATGCTGAACCACTGGCTGTGCATGTGTTTATCACACTGACCCCCAAAACAATAGGAAGATGGCACCACATAATCTAATGAGGAAACCAGTGCAGATGAGAATACTAGACTATGAGGTATGGCACCGCTCGGCGGCCATGTGCTGTTCATGCGCATGTCACCAGTGACGCCGCAGCAGTCATACAACGCATCAGTATTTATATGGGCAATGGAAACGGGACATGGTGAACAGATGAGTGTTTTTATGTCGGAATACCCCTTTAAAACCACCTTTCTAATACGATGTAGATCCCCTCCAGCCACTAAACCAGCTCTGACCGGTCAAGGTATGAATTCCACAAGATCTCAGAAGTGTCCTGAGGCATCTGATGCTAAGACGTAAGCAGCAGATCCATTAAGTTGTGAGCTGTGGCCTCTAAGGAACGGACTTGTTTTTCCAGCGCATTGCACAAGGGGGCAGCATGGGTGCGTTGAGCAGTCTGCAGCCCCATACACAGCAAGCCGCCATGTCCTATGTGATCTGCCACCTATCGTCGCTAGCAAGAGCTTTCTCAGTAATTGCCTCTACAGTAGATCTTTTGTCGGACTGGACCAGACGGGCTGAGCCCTCAATGACCTTTGGGCAACTGTGACCCTATCACTAATTGCTCTTCGATCACTTTTGGTAGGTAGTAACCACCCAGAATTAAAGGGATTTTCCAGTTATGTAAATAAAGCTTAGTCATTGCATAATGAACAAAAATCTGGAACTTTCAAAGGGGTTTTCCAAGATTTTGATACTGATCGCTTATCCTCAGGACAGGTAATCAGTATCTGATCGGAAGGGGTCCGATTTCGGCGAGTGCTGCGGCCTCTTCCTATGCCAGTGACGTCATGTTAATCAGTCACGTGGCCTAGGCGCAGCTCAGTTACATTCAAGTGGATGAGCTGCAATACCAAGCACAGCCACTATACAATGTATGGCGCTGCGGGCACCACAGCCTTCTCAAACAGCTGACCAGTGGGGGTCCTGGGTGTCGGACCCTCGCCAATCAGATACTAATGACCTATCGTGAGCGCAGGTGATCAGTGTTAAACACTCAGAAAACCCCTTTAAGACAAGCCAGTGACACTTTTCACAGCTGGGACTTTGCTACAACTGCACCCGGCACATCTATCTTTTGCAAGCTAAATACAGCAGAAGTAGGGATGAGCGAATCCACTTCGGATAAAACATCCGAAGTCGATTCGCAAAAAAATTTGGTTTCAATACTGTACGGAGCTCCGTATAGTATTAGAATGTATTGGCTCCGATGAGCCGAAGGTACCACTTGGAACCGAACCAGAGTTCGGGAAATGTTTTGTTACAGTAGAAATCTATTTAAAAAGTTATTACGCGAAGTAATAACTTCGGCTCATCTGAGCCAATACATTCTAATACTGTACGGAGCGATGTTTCATCCGAAGTCGATTCGCTCATCTCTAATCAGATGCACAAAAATATCAATTTTCTGATAATTTGCTACAATGTATCAGTGCAGGTATAAATGTGTCAGTCTGCAGTCCAGACTGGAGGGTCTAGACTAGGTCTGGCATTCAACAGTAGTAGTAACCCCTCCGCTGTGGCAAGTACTAGGTCTGTAAGGGTCATGAGACTGTTCCCATTCACTGACAGCAAGCAGAAATCCTGCAAATGGTGGAAATCTGAAACCTAAAATTAGAAAGCTGCAGACCTTTTAATCTGCGGCGATTGCATAACCACCTTCATACCTTGGTGTTTTCTTCTTGATGCCTGGAGATCTCCCCCTGTATAGGAATATCAGATGCCAGAGTGAAAATGAAATTCAAGCAACAGAAAACATAAGTCTTGTGCATAGGAGTTGGCACGGCCCGTAGCTACCAACTAGATCGGTTAACTTACTGACTGCAGAAACTTTTTATACACGAGGGCCTATATTTTAATTAAGAGGCCCTCATGCATCTGCCTAGTACCACAATGGATCTCCACACTCTATGGAGGACCAGTGCACTCACAATATGGAGTACCAAAGTGCTGGTGGTGCACCCTGCAGACCCACTGCCGGAGAAGACCGATGCCAGTCTCTGACTCTAGGGCACGGGCTACATGCAGGTATAATATGCAGGGGAGACACCCAAATAAGAATGAGAGGAGATGCTCTTTATGATCAAAGCCTCTCTGAGAAGCAGCCAGAATTACTATGGCACCGCCGCGCCTCGGCACTGACCTGGAGGGTGTTTATCTTGTCCCTCAGCAGTTTGTTCTCTTCCGTCTGGGTCGCCAGTTTCAGCGTTACACCTGAAGAAATAGAGGTTAAAAACAGAATAGTAAAAGAGCTGGATATAAACAGCTCCATCGCTGCAGGTCCCGGGTCTCCCATGAACATCCATCATATGTACAGCACTATGGAATGAATGGCGCTTTAATAATAAATAATAATAATAATAACATCCAGTTTGACATCAGGTAACGTGACTGCTGCAGCCAGGGTCCGGGTCACGTGACGCATAGGTAACACGTCACCGCTGCAGCCAGACATAGGCTGCAGCAGGGCTGCGATCGAGCTGGAACCCAGCAGCAGGGATCAGGTAAGTATGATTACTATAGCAGGTCTGTGGAAAAGGTCCCCAGGGGGTAAACAACCCTATAAAAGGTGGACATACACATTTGATGAATGTCGTCCAACCATCTAACGCAGGGATCAGCAACCTTCGGCACTCCAGCTCCTGTGAAACTACAACTCTCAGCATGCACACTACAACTCTCAGCATGTAACTCCCAGAGAAGTGAAAGGAGGATTCTGGGAGTTGTAGTTTCAGAACAGCTGGCGTGCCGGAGGTTGCTGATCCCTGATCTAACGTATGTGGTGATGAAGGATCGGGCAATTGGATTTCAACATGCCCAATCCTTCATTCCCACTGGAAATAAGCAGCCACCAGGAGTCTCCCCTCTCCCGACAACACACACGCTCGGACAAGATGAGATACATGTGCATTGGGGTGGGGTGGTGACCAATCATTTTACCCAAACCTATGGGATGCTGTCTTTCATTATCCAATAATATAACGGGGATTACATTAGATTCCGGAAGCTATCCTCTGTGTACTAGAAACATAACCCTGTAGCGCAGGGGTCACCTCAGGCACTCCAGCTTTTGCAAAAGTACAACTCCCAGCATGCTCTATTCACTTCTACGTGAGTTCTAAGGACAGCTTAGCAAGTTGGCATACTGGGAGTTGCAGTTTGACGACAGCTGGAGCGCGGGAGGCTGCTGATCTCCGCTGCAGTGTCATGTATACTGCGGGGCTGACTCATGCTGCCCACTCACCCTGCAGATTGTCGTCTCTCAGCTCCCAGCTCCCAGCCTGCTCGCCATCCTGTAAGAGATGACAGGTGCCTTAGAGCAATGACTAGATATAAAAGCCGCTATTACTGACACCAGCTATCTGTAGATCACCTGCTGTACGAGGGCCTGTCCATCTGTCTGTGCATCCTGGGCCTCGCTCTCTGGGCCTGTACGTGAGGGGCGGACACTACTGGCCTGTGTTTCTTGGCTCCTCAGCGACGCTATTTCCTTCTCGTGTCGTTCTTGAAGAGCTGAAAGGCACAGATCGACACATGAACCCACCGAGTGGAGAGGACATGGCAGGTTCTGTATGTTTGTGGGAAAGCTGGCTGTCATCCCATGTGGCTGCTTGGCCATTCACCTTCCCTAGACACGTGAATGTGACCTTATTCAGCATTGCTATGGGGGAAGGGGCTGTAGCAAAGTATAAGTAGGTAGGGTCACTATTCAGTAGTCAGGGAAAGCTGGGTGATAATCTCCATAGAAGCTCTCAAGTACCTAAGGCCTCATGCACACAAACATATTTTCATTCCGTGTCTGTTCCGTTTTTTTTGCGGACCGTATACGGAACCATTCATTTCAATGGGTCCGCAAAGAAAAAAAAAAAAAACGGGAGGTACTCCGTGTGCATTCCGTTTCCGTATTTCCGTTCCGCAAACAAATAGAGCATGTCCTATTATTGTCTGCATTACGGACAAGGATAGGACTGTTCTACTAGGGGCCAGCTGTTCCGTTCCGCAAAATACGGAATGCACACGGACGTCATCTGTATTTTTTTTGCGGATCCGTTTTTGCGTGCATGAGGCCTAAGAGGGTAACAGACTGGACCCCAAATATACAACAATGTACGATATAACTAAACGGGACCGTACACATGCCGGCTGAACCTGGCCATCCATCTAAGGCTGGGTTCACACCTGAGCGTTTTACAGCGCGTTCCCACGCGCTGTAAAACGCTCAACAAGGAGAAACCAATGATTCCCTATGGGAATGGTTCACACCTGGGCGTTTTACAGCGCGTACGAACGCGCTGTAAAACGCCCGACGCTCAAAAAAGTACATGAGCGACTTTGGGGCGTTTTGACGCGTGTTTGTGGCCATAGGACACTGTAGTCAATCACACAAACGCGCGTCAAACGCGCGTTTACTATTACAAAAAATGCGCATAAAAATGCGCGACAAAAACGCGCGTAAAACGCGCGTTTGCGCAACGCTCAGGTGTGAACCCAGCCTAATATATGGAAAGTATATGCTCTCCCCCTATGATAGATAGAATCGGGCATGCTGCATTTCAATATGACCGATCCAATGTCCTTCAGTGGTTTACTTCTGTCTCCCAATTGAGAAGACATGCACGCTCAGCCGAACTGAGCGTGCATGTGTATGGGGAGGACATCTACTGAAGGTGTAGGGACTTACAGCCAATAGTCCTCTGAAGTGCAGTGTTCTCAGCCTGAAGTCTTCTCAGCTCGCCTTCCTCGGCCACGGGGACGCCCTCCTGAGACGGAACGCCTTCCTTCAGCTGCCCGTTTTCGGTTTCCAGTTGCTCAATTTGGGAACACAGCTGTGAACAATGACATGAGTGAGCAGAGGGAACAGAGGAGGAGCCCCCCCCCCGGACCCTCTGCTCTTCCGGCGTACCTTGGATAGCTCCTGCATCAACGTGCTGTTCTGCAGCCTGAAGTCGTCCTCCTGACTGTGGAGCTTTCCTTGGAGCATCTCATTCTCGCCCAGCAATGCTTCCACCTCCTGCAGAAACAGCAAGCAAAGAAGTCACACTTGGCCACCACTGACTGCCATGCTGCCAACTGCAAACCCTCGGCACCTTGTGCCATTCTTGTGCCTGGGCCCTGTGGCCCCCGAGCTTCTCACGTGTTTCATCACACGCAAGTCCTTTTACCTCATCCCATATTTTATATCTATGGGCGCTGATCAGTCAGCAGCTATTTCTTCCTGTCCCCTTCCCTCCATACACATGCACACTCAGCTTAGCCAAGCATGCACGTGCTCTCAGTAAGGGGAGGAGAATAAGCTGCTCACAGACTCCATTGGCAGCATCTCCTGAAAGAACAAAGGATTGGGCATGCTGAAATTCAACTGCTCGACCTTCCTTTCGACTGCCACCAGGGAACACCAAACATACTAGATCGGAGTTCAGCAACCTTCGGCGCTCCAGCTGTTGTGAAGCTACAGTTCCCAGCATGCTCCATTCATTTCTATGACAGTTCTTAGAAGAGCAGAGCAAGTATGCATGCTGGGAGTTGTAGTTTCACAAAAGCTGGAGTGTCAGAGGTTGCCTAGCCCCGCACTAGACGGTCGGCGGGTTCGGTCGACATTCACCTATCATGTATGGCCACCCTTAGAGCAGGCGCTAATCAACGACTAGTCTTACATCATGCACAGGGGACAGAGGGTGGCCTGGAGGAGGTCTACGTGACACAGGATGATGGAGATCCACAGTTGTCACATAGATTGCTGCAAGCACCCAAACAAGAGGAAGGAAATGCCATATTCATGGTTCTCGGAGCTCCCACCGTACCTGGGCTTTCTTGCTTTTACTGAGGGCCTGTGAAAGAAAAGAAAAAAACAGCAGCAAATGTGAACTGAGACAAAACAGCAAGACGGCGACGTACACAAGACAGTCACACCCAGCCTGCACTGTGCTATGGATCAAGGGGCTGTTCCTTTAGGCTCCATTCAGACGTCCGCAAATGGGTCCGCATCCGTTACGCAATATCGGGAACGGGTGCGGACCCATTCATTCTTAATGGGGCAGAACGGGATGCGGAGAGCACACTATGTGCTCTCCGCATCCGCATTTCTGTAGTGCGGCCCCGAACTTCCGGGCCGCGGCTCCGCAAAAAAATAGAACATGTCCAGTAATTGGACCCCCAAACATGAGATACTAACACCTTAACCTGTGGATAGGATTATATATTGGGAGGACAGGTGACACTGATACACTGTGTTATGAAGGGACTGAGGGGGCGGAGCGTGACAACCAACAGAGAATCCCTGTGTCATGCTCCGCCCCTGCACTGGGTATAACACAATACTAAAACAAGTGCTTATCGACCAATCAGATTGGTTCTTTCATTCTCTAAGAGCCACAATCTGATAGGCTGCAATGGACGGCTGCCCCATTGTTTTATTCCACTGCACGCGTTGTCGCCCCCGGGGTGCAGCACCCACATTTACCGCACTGACCTTCTGCGCCTTCTGAAAATCTTTCTCCAGGGACACGTGTTTCTGACGGAGAGATGCAAGCTCTGTAAGAAAAAAATAATAATACACGTTATACAGAGCCACCCGGGACAGTAAAGGGGCCCCCCACCCAAACGAACATTTAACTTCTTCTCTGACATCATATCAGTGGAAACTCTGGAAGGAATAAGACAATGGTTGCTAGGGACAACTACAGGAAGTGCACCTTAGCAACCAATCTGTCAGACAGGACCCGGCCCGTGTTAGTAATCAGATTTTTATAAAAAAGGAAGGTGGAAAACCCCTTTAAGAGAGATGAAAAGTGCAGTGGAGAAGGAAATGGAAGCTGAGGTGATATTCGGGGATGGTGGGGGTTATACACTCACCCTGGTTGTTTTTGCGCAGGTTGTCAGACAGCTGGTAGTTCTGGGTCCGGAGCTCCAGGAGCTGAGCCTGTGATAGATGATATATGTGATTGGGGGGTTACACTCAGCCTCTCCTCATGTGGAAATGGCTGATAACAGGGAACAACAGACCGCACTCAACTGCGCAATAAAGCACAAGATGCAGGTTTTAGGTTTGTGGTCCCTTTAAGAAGGCGCTGACGTCATATACAGAGCACGGCGTCTGCTCCAGTCAAACGCAAACCTAGTGACCCTGCCGAGCAATGGAGGCAGAACTAATCGCATGACCGTGTGACCAGGCCTGCACCGCGGGATGCCGGGAGGAATGTAGAGAATGTACAAGGGAGAGCTGGGCGATCCCCTACAATCCTGGGTGATCCCCTACAATCCTGGGTGATCCCCTACGATCCTGGGTGATCCCCTACAATCCTGGGTGATCCCCTACAATCCTGGGCGACCCCCTACAATCCTGGGTGATCCCCTACGATCCTGGGTGATCCCCTACGATCCTGGGTGATCCCCTACGATCCTGGGTGATCCCCTACGATCCTGGGTGATCCCCTACGATCCTGGGTGATCCCCTACAATCCTGGGTGACCCCCTACAATCCTGGGTGACCCCCTACAATCCTGGGCGACCCCCTACAATCCTGGGCGACCCCCTACAATCCTGGGCGACCCCCTACGATCCTCAGTGGCCCCCTACGATCCTCAGTGGCCCCCTACGATCCTCAGTGGCCCCCTACGATCCTCAGTGGCCCCCTACGATCCTCAGTGGCCCCCTATCATCCCGGGTGGCCCCCTATCATCCCGGGTGGCCCCCTATCATCCCGGATGGCCCCCTATCATCCCGGGTGGCCCCCTATCATCCAAGGTAACCACCTATAATACTGGGGGATAAGTTAACGGCGACAAATGATATTGCTGACAGGACCATACAATGCCATCTGGGTGTTAGGGGCACATCACCAGGACGACAGGGCATCAGTGACTGGCAAACAGCATTACACATAATGACATGGCATCTCCCCTCCAAAAGCCATCGCTCTACTCATTATGTCCAGACGGGTGCTTTACACTGACCTGACATCACTGACACATCTGTACGACATGTCTGACATCACTGCAGGGTGCTGACACAGGACATCACAGAAACCTTACACAGCCTGGTGATGGACACTGCACACCACTGGATGACAATGACTGGTAGCAGGACAGCTGGCTGCTCATCCTCCATTCATTTCACGTATGGCATCGCTGGCACACCTGGCAGCCACGTATGGCATTGCTGGCACACCTGGCAGCCACGTATGGCATCGCTGGCACACCTGGCAGCCACATATGGCATCGCTGGCACACCTGGCAGCCACATATGGCATCGCTGGCACACCTGGCAGCCACGTATGGCATCGCTGGCACACCTGGCAGCCACGTATGACATCGCTGGCACACCTGGCAGCCACTTATGGCATCACTGGCACACCTGGCAGCCATGTATGACATCGCTGGCACACCTGGCAGCCACGTATGGCATCGCTGGCACACCTGGCAGCCACGTATGACATCGCTGGCACACCTGGCAGCCACTTATGGCATCACTGGCACACCTGGCAGCCATGTATGACATCACTGGCACACCTGGCAGCCATGTATGACATCACTGGCACACCTGGCAGCCATGTATGACATCACTGGCACACCTGGCAGCCAGGTATGACATCACTGGAAGCTTGCACAGCCTGGTGATGGGCACTGCACACCACTGGATGACAATGACTGGCAGCAGGACAGCTGGCTGCTCATCCTCCATTCATTTCATTGCGAGAGGAAAACCGACAGTATTATGGGCTGAAACACTGCACTACAACCTCCCCAACATGACGTCACCGTGTTGTTTCTCATGACGTCACACGTCAGCCGTCACCTGCCCAGGCCTCAGCGAAAACGTTACCTGCATCCGCTGAAACTCGTCCTCAGACAGAGCCTGCGCCATCTTCCTGTCACCCTCCGTGGACACCGGCAGTGCACCCCCGCTTCCCTGTTCAATGGTATCGTCCACCCAGCACCATAGAGAGAACCCAAGAACAGACAGGAACTGGGCTCTACCAAGGAGGCTGCAGCGGCTGGGATAAACAGACAGAGAAGCGAACGCTCGCCACCTGCTGGCCATATATGACATTGCATGATGCGTTATTTCTTATGCTGCATTTGTGCGACATTATTGTAGCTGGAAATGTCTCCCATTCCTATACCTAGTGCTCCACAGAATGCACATATTTTATACATGACTATTACAGCTGTGGTCTCCATGACAAGAGGGTCCATATCTGATCACAATGTATATGATAGCGATATAGCCAAAGGCAGTAGTGGGGCTCCTGGGTATGGGCCCTTCGCTGTCCAGCACCTGGCAGCCCCCATTGCTGTGCCTAGGGGTTTCTAAAGGTTTGCCCACACACGACATATTTTGGTGCTGAAAATCCACACAAATCCTACGCAAAATCTATCTCTGTGGGGGTCCGACTCCCGGCAGCCCCTCCGCGCCGCTGTCTGATGAGGCGGCAGCTCGCTAGTGAGGGCTTTGTTCTCCTCAAAGCTTACCCAGCACAGCGCCCTCCATTGGATAGTGGATGTGGTTGGTATTACAGCTCAGCCTCATTCACTTGAATGCGACTAGGCCAATAAGCGTGACGTCACTGGCGCTGCTGATGAGCAGGGGTGCTGGGAGCCGGACCCCCAGCGATCAGATATTGGTTACCTAAAATATCGTACTCCCAGAGAACCCCTTTACATCTCATTTCTGTGGCAGCGTATTTGGCGGGTATGTGGACATATATGCAGAGAGTTCCCCCAATCTCATCCACATGCTGCGTGAAAAAAATCTGTATGAAAACTGTCCGAAAATTGATGGACAATGTGAGTTTCAGTTCTCTGGATTTCTGACGTCTGTGCCGCCCTCAGACAGGCAAAGAGCGAAATCCGAAGTGAAATCCGCGTGTCACACGTGTAATCCGCTGCAAAATCCGTGGTGGTTCCCATAGAGCTTCCAAACGCAGTAGTGAGGGGGCAAAATCCCCTGATTATGTGGTGTTTGCTGACTGTCCATATCAATGACATCACATGCTTTACATAGAGTAGTTTAGCGGTAATATCCCTGCCATACTCCTGGTGGTCTAGAGTAGTTTAGTGGTAATATCCCTGCCATACTCCTGGTGGTCTAGAGTAGTTTAGCGGTTGTGTCTCTTCCATACTCCTGGTGGTCTAGAGTAGTTTAGCGGTTGTGTCTCTTCCATACTCCTGGTGGTCTAGAGTAGTTTAGCGGTTGTATCTCTTCCATACTCCTGGTGGTCTAGAGTAGTTTAGCGGTTGTGTCTCTTCCATACTCCTGGTGCTCTAAAGTAGTTTAGCGGTTGTATCTCTTCCATACTCCTGGTGGTCTAGAGTAGTTTAGCGGTTGTGTCTCTTCCATACTCCTGGTGGTCTAGAGTAGTTTAGCGGTTGTATCTCTTCCATACTCCTGGTGGTCTAGAGTAGTTTAGCGGTTGTGTCTCTTCCATACTCCTGGTGCTCTAGAGTAGTTTAGCGGTTGTGTCTCTTCCATACTCCTGGTGGTCTAGAGTAGTTTAGCGGTTGTGTCTCTTCCATACTCCTGGTGGTCTAGAGTAGTTTAGCGGTTGTATCTCTTCCATACTCCTGGTGGTCTAGAGTAGTTTAGCGGTTGTGTCTCTTCCATACTCCTGGTGCTCTAGAGTAGTTTAGCGGTTGTATCTCTTCCATACTCCTGGTGGTCTAGAGTAGTTTAGCGGTTGTATCTCTGCCATACTCCTGGTGGTCTAGAGTAGTTTAGCGGTTGTATCTCTTCCATACTCCTGGTGGTCTAGAGTAGTTTAGCGGTTGTATCTCTGCCATACTCCTGGTGGTCTAGAGTAGTTTAGCGGTTGTATCTCTGCCATACTCCTGGTGGTCTAGAGTAGTTTAGCGGTTGTGTCTCTTCCATACTCCTGGTGGTCTAGAGTAGTTTAGCGGTTGTATCTCTGCCATACTCCTGGTGGTCTAGAGTAGTTTAGCGGTTGTATCTCTTCCATACTCCTGGTGGTCTAGAGTAGTTTAGCGGTTGTATCTCTGCCATACTCCTGGTGGTCTAGAGTAGTTTAGCGGTTGTATCTCTTCCATACTCCTGGTGGTCTAGAGTAGTTTAGCGGTTGTATCTCTGCCATACTCCTGGTGGTCTAGAGTAGTTTAGCGGTTGTATCTCTGCCATACATACAGCAAAGCGCTTTTTTGGCGATCCTGTAGAGATGAATGGAGGGTGCGATCACCACTCTGCTCATATGGGGGAGGGGGAGGAGAAGACCCCTGCTCTTGCGATTGGTGGAGGTCCCAGTGGACAGATCCCCATCAGTCAAACAGCCATCCCCATCCAGGGGATAATTTCTGACTACTGAAGTCTCACTTTAATAGCTGACGGTAGGTAGTCAGACTGGTATTCTAAGGTGATGAAGAGGTTAATATTGATAGACATTAGACCTGGTGGTCCGGGGGTTGCAGTGTGGCTGAGGGGTCCCCGTTGTGGCCAGTAATTGCAAGCCATTTCCGACGTCAGAGACTAGGAAGCGGAGGGTAGCAGGGACCGGAGCTGCGGCAGAACGGCACTGGTGGGGGATCGGTGCGATGAGTAAGGATGGTTTGATATATTAACATATAACCTATATAATATATACCATGTATCCAACCCCATTTTTAATTTAAGTGATTCCCCCCAGAATACCCTTTAATTACTATACAGCTGAATTGGGCTGTTTCTGCAGGATGTGCATGGATTTCTGCAGGCCCCGTTTAAATTTCTGCAGCAAATCTGCAACATGTAAATACCCATTGAGGCACTTGGAGAAGACCCCTGTGTGGGTCAAAACGCCACACTGTACATGTGGGTAGAATAGAGGCTGTTTTATGTCACCTATTGGATGCTGTCACTGCTGGCACTGCCCATAGAATTTATTCTGCCTGCCACTGCCACTAGAGGGAGCTCTAAGCATAGGGATTTCCATAGCTGGCGTCTGTATATAGGTGGGTCTGGTCTGGGGTCTGTATATAGGTGGGTCTGGTCTGGGGTCTGTATATAGGTGGTTCTGGTCTGGGGTCTGTATATAGGTGGGTGTGGTCGGGGGTCTATGTATAGTTGAGTGTGGCCTGGGGTCTGTATATAGACGTGTCTGGTCTGGGGTCTGTATATAGGTGGTTCTGGTCTGGGGTCTGTATATAGGGGGTTTGGTCTGGGGGCTGTATATAGGTGGGTCTGGTCTGGTGTCTGTATATAGGTGGGTCTGGTCTCGTGTCTGTATATAGGTGGGTCTGGTCTGGTGTCTGAATATAGGTGGGTCTGGTCTGGGGTCTGTATATAGGTGGGTCTGGTCTGGGGTCTGTATATAGGTGGGTCTGGTCTCGTGTCTGTATATAGGTGGGTCTGGTCTGGGGGCTGTATATAGGTGGGTCTGGTCTGGGGGCTGTATATAGGTGGGTCTGGTCTGGTGTCTGTATATAGGTGGTTCTGGTCTGGGGTCTGTATATAGGTGGGTGTGGTCGGGGGTCTATGTATAGTTGAGTGTGGCCTGGGGTCTGTATATAGACGTGTCTGGTCTGGGGTCTGTATATAGGTGGGTGTGGTCGGGGGTCTGTATATAGGTGGGTGTCACAGAGGTACCGAATCATACGGACGTCCCGGCGACAGTAAGTGGCAGGAGATCTGTGAGACTGGCAACACGTGGTTTGATCTGACAGGTTTTCCTTGTGGATCAATAGGCGTCTGTGTTGTTTCTGGTAATGGCCGCACCGCTTGCCTCAGGTGTTGCTTATGTTGTCATTTCACCTTCCTTTTTTATAGTTGCTTCTCCCACAATGCTGTGCGGTTTACAGCTTCTGTGCCTGTGGATTGTTTGTGGCTGGATCTCGGCTGAGTTCCTGGTGCTTCCATAGCCTTGTTGAAGTTAAGTCTTTCCTTTCCCTTTTGTATTTTGTTTGGGTTCTGTGTGTTGCATTTCCCTATTGTTTGTATTAGGCCTGAAGGAGACTCCTGTTCGTCCTTCCTTTTGGAGGAACAGGTAGTCTTGTCCCTGCCATTAGTACCAGGGTCCTATAGGGCTAGATAGGACTCTAGGTATTCCTGCGTATGAACTCACTTACCTCTGGGGTCTGTTCATACTGGTAGTCAGTCAGGATTTTGGTTAGGGTTTCCCTAGGAGGTGTCCATCTTCCTTCCCTAGTTGTCAGGCCTGATTCCCTGTTCCCCCTTCCCTCCTATGCTCAGTGTGGTGTTTCCCTCCCACACCGAAGTGTCACAGTGGGTCCGTATATAGGTAGGTCTGGTCTGGGGTCTGTATATAGATTGGTCTGGTCTGGGGTCTGTATACTGGTGGGTCTGTATATAGGTTGGTTTGGTCTATCTGTCTGTATATAAGTGGGTGTGGTCTGGGAGGGTCTGTATATAGGTGGGTGTGGTCTGGGGTCTGTATATAAGTGGGTGTGGTCTGGGGGTCTGTATATAGGTGGGTGTGGTCTGGGGGGTCTGTATATAGGTGCGTGTGGTCTGGGGGTCTGTATATAGGTGGGTGTGGTCTGGGGGTCTGTATATAGGTGGGTCTGGAATGCGGGCTGTATATAGGTGGGTGTGATCTGGGGTCTGTATATAGGTGGGTCTGGTCTGGAGTCTGTATGTAGGTGGGTCTGGTCTGGGGTCTGTATATAGGTGGGTGTGGTCTGGGGGGGTCTGTATATAGGTGGGTGTGGTCTGGGGGTCTGTATATAGGTGGGTTTGGTCTGGGGTCTGTATGTAGGTGGGTCTGGTCTGGGGTCTGTATATAGGTGGGTCTGGTCTGGGGTCTGTATGTAGGTGGGTTGGTCTGGGGTCTGTATGTAGGTGGGTCTGGTCTGGGGTCTGTATGTAGGTGGGTCTGGTCTGGGGGGGTCTGTATATAGGTGGGTGTGGTCTGGGGGGTCTGTATATAGGTGTGTGTGGTCTGGGGGGTCTGTATATAGGTGTGTGTGGTCTGGGGGGTCTGTATATAGGTGTGTGTGGTCTGGGGGGGGTCTGTATATAGGTGCTTGTGGTCTGGGGGGGTCTGTATATAGGTGCTTGTGGTCTGGGGGGTCTGTATATAGGTGGGTTTGGTCTTGGGTCTGTATGTAGGTGGGTCTGGTCTGGGGTCTGTATATAGATTGGTCTGGTCGGGGTCTGTATATAGGTGGGTCTGTCTATAGGTTGGTTTGGTCTATCTGTCTGTATATAAGTGGGTGTGGTCTGGGAGGGTCTGTTTATAGGTGGGTGTGGTCTGGGGGTCTGTATATAAGTGTGTGTGGTCTGGGGGGGCCTGTATATAAGTGGGATGTGGTCTGGGGGGTCTGTATATAGGTGTGTGTGGTCTGGGGGGGTCTGTATATAGGTGGGTGTGGTTTGGGTGTCTGTATATGGGTGGGTCTGGGCTGCGGGCTGTATATAGGTGGGTCTGGTCTGGAGTCTGCATTTAGGTGGGTCTGGTCTGGGGTCTGTATATAGGTGGGTGTGGTCTGGGGGGTCTGTATATAGGTGGGTGTGGTCTGAGGGGGTCTGTATATAGGTGGGTGTGGTCTGGGGGGGTCTGTATATAGGTGGGTGTGGTCTGGGGGGGGTCTGTATATAGGTGGGTGTGGTCTGGGGGGTCTGTATATAGGTGGGTTTGGTCTGGGGTCTGTATGTAGGTGGGTCTGGTCTGGGGTCTGTATATAGGTGGGTCTGGTCTGGGGTCTGTATGTAGGTGGGTTTGGTCTGGGGTCTGTATGTAGGTGGGTCTGGTCTGGGGTCTGTATGTAGGTGGGTGTGGTCTGGGGGGGTCTGTATATAGGTGGGTGTGGTCTGGGGGGTCTGTATATAGGTGGGTGTGGTCTGGGGGGGTCTGTATATAGGTGTGTGTGGTCTGGGGGGGGTCTGTATATAGGTGCTTGTGGTCTGGGGGGGTCTGTATATAGGTGCTTGTGGTCTGGGGGGTCTGTATATAGGTGGGTTTGGTCTTGGGTCTGTATGTAGGTGGGTCTGGTCTGGGGTCTGTATATAGGTGGGTCTGGGGTCTGTATATAGGTGGGTCTGGTCTGGGGTCTGTATATAGGTGGGTCTGGTCTGGGGTCTGTATATAGGTGGGTCTGGTCTGGGGTATGTATATAGGTGGGTCTGGTCTGGGGTATGTATATAGGTGGGTCTGGTCTGGGGTCTGTATATAGGTGGGTCTGGTCTGGGGTCTGTATATAGGTGGGTCTGTCTATAGGTTGGTTTGGTCTATCTGTCTGTATATAAGTGGGTGTGGTCTGGGAGGGTCTGTTTATAGGTGGGTGTGGTCTGGGGGGTCTGTATATAAGTGGGTGTGGTCTGGGGGGCCTGTATATAAGTGGGTGTGGTCTGGGGGGTCTGTATATAGGTGTGTGTGTGGTCTGGGGGGGTCTGTATATAGGTGGGTGTGGTCTGGGTGTCTGTATATGGGTGGGTCTGGGCTGCGGGCTGTATATAGGTGGGTCTGGTCTGGAGTCTGCATTTAGGTGGGTCTGGTCTGGGGTCTGTATATAGGTGGGTGTGGTCTGGGGGGGTCTGTATATAGGTGGGTGTGGTCTGGGGGGGTCTGTATATTGGTGGGTTTGGTCTGGGGTCTGTATATAGGTGGGTCTAGTCTGGGGTCTGTATGTAGGTGGGTCTGGTCTGGGGTCTGTATGTAGGTGGGTCTGGTCTGGGGTCTGTATGTAGGTGGGTCTGGTCTGGAGTCTGTATTTAGGTGGGTCTGGTCTGGGGTCTGTATATAGGTGGGTGTGGTCTGGGGGGGCTGTATATAGGTGGGTGTGGTCTGGGGGGGTCTGTATATAGGTGGGTTTGGTCTGCGGTCTGTATGTAGGTGGGTCTGGTCTGGGGTCTGTATTTAGGTGGGTCTGGTCTGGGGTCTGTATGCAGGTGGGTCTGTATATAGGTGGGTTTGGTCTGGGGTCTGTATGTAGGTGGGTCTGGTCTGGGGTCTGTATATAGGTGGGTCTGGTCTGGGGTCTGTATATAGGTGGGTCTGGTCTGGGGTCTGTATATAGGTGGGTCTGGTCTGGGGTCTGTATATAGGTGGGTCTGGTCTGGGGTCTGTATATAGGTGGGTCTGGTCTGGGGTCTGTATATAGGTGGGTCTGGTCTGGGGTCTGTATATAGGTGGGTCTGGTCTGGGGTCTGTATATAGGTGGGTCTGGTCTGGGGTCTGTATATAGGTGGGTCTGGTCTGGGGTCTGTATATAGGTGGGTCTGGTCTGGGGTCTGTATGTAGGTGGGTCTGGTCTGGGGTCTGTATGTAGGTGGGTCTGGTCTGGGGTCTGTATGTAGGTGGGTCTGGTCTGGGGTCTGTATATAGGTGGGTCTGGTCTGAGGTCTGTATATAGGTGGGTCTGGTCTGGGGTCTGTATATAGGTGGGTCTGGTCTGGGGTCTGTATATAGGTGGGTCTGGTCTGGGGTCTGTATGTAGGTGGGTCTGGTCTGGGGTCTGTATGTAGGTGGGTCTGGTCTGGGGTCTGTATATAGGTGGGTCTGGTCTGGGGTCTGTATATAGGTGGGTCTGGTCTGGGGTCTGTATGTAGGTGGGTCTGGTCTGGGGTCTGTATGTAGGTGGGTCTGGTCTGGGGTCTGTATGTAGGTGAGTCTGGTCTGGGGTCTGTATATAGGTGGGTCTGGTCTGGGGTCTGTATATAGGTGGGTCTGGTCTGGGGTCTGTATATAGGTGGGTCTGGTCTGGGGTCTGTATATAGGTGGGTCTGGTCTGGGGTCTGTATATAGGTGGGTCTGGTCTGGGGTCTGTATGTAGGTGGGTCTGGTCTGGGGTCTGTATATAGGTGGGTCTGGTCTGGGGTCTGTATATAGGTGGGTCTGGTCTGGGGTCTGTATATAGGTGGGTCTGGTCTGGGGTCTGTATATAGGTGGGTCTGATCTGGGGTCTGTATGTAGGTGAGTCTGGTCTGGGGTCTGTATATAGGTGGGTCTGGTCTGGGGTCTGTATGTAGGTGAGTCTGGTCTGGGGTCTGTATATAGGTGGGTCTGGTCTGGGGTCTGTATATAGGTGGGTCTGGTCTGGGGTCTGTATGTAGGTGGGTCTGGTCTGGGGTCTGTATGTAGGTGGGTCTGGTCTGGGGTCGTATGTAGGTGGGGAAAAATAGACTATAACGTCCGCAGTGTCAGGGATTGATAATCTTTATTATGCAGTTTCCTCCCACTCTCCATGGACGTAGTGATAGGGAACGTATATTGTGACCCCCATTTTGGGACAGTGAGTGACGATAATGTCTGTAAAACGCTGTGGAATATGTCAAATTATGTAAAGTAAATAAATAAATAATGAGTAAAATAAAAAACACATGCAGTACCGGTTTTGATCATCAGATGGCGATGCAGAGTCCTGTCATTCACATTGAGCTGACAATGTCCATAAAGACCTCTGCATAAAAACCAATGTGACCAAAAAGTGACGACGTCCCCCACAGCAACTAATCGGCCCCCCTCAGGCGACTGCTACGTCTGATCTCCTATCACCGCCCCTCTGAATGTGCAGCCTTATCTGAGCGCATTTTGCTCATTAACCCTTTAAATCTGCACAGCATTTGGCGTGAGGGCCCCGGCATGGGGTAAGAGCTGGCGGTCCGGAGCCGGCCGTAGTGTGTAAAAGGTTTTATTTAAAGTAATACAGTAACATTTATCAGCTTGTAGTATATAAAAGACAGAACAGAATTCTCTAGAAACACATTCTCAGCGAGGAAACGGGTGAAACCTGCACCCGCACAATCCCCACTGTCCACTGTCTGCACCCCAAAGACACCCGCCAACACGCTCACTCCTGTCACACACTCAGTCCTGTCACACACTCACTCCTGTCACACGCTCACTCCTGTCACACACTCAGTCCTGTCACACACTCAGTCCTGTCACACACTCAGTCCTGTCACACGCACACTCCTGTCACACGCACACTCCTGTCACACGCACACTCCTGTCACACACACACTCCTCTGTCACACGCACACTCCTGTCACACGCACACTCCTGTCACACGCACACTCCTGTCACACGCACACTCCTCTGTCACACACACACTCCTCTGTCACACGCACACTCCTCTGTCACACACTCACTCCTGTCACACGCTCACTCCTGTCACACACTCAGTCCTGTCACACGCTCACTCCTGTCACACGCACACTCCTGTCACACGCACACTCCTGTCACACGCACACTCCTGTCACACGCACACTTCTCTGTCACAAGCACACTCCTCTGTCACACGCACACTCCTCTGTCACACACACACTCCTCTGTCACACGCACACTCCTCTGTCACACGCACACTCCTCTGTCACACACACACTCCTCTGTCACACGCACACTCCTCTGTCACACACTCAGTCCTCTGTCACACGCACACTCCTGTCACACACTCAGTCCTCTGTCACACGCACACTCCTGTCACACACTCAGTCCTCTGTCACACGCACACTCCTGTCACACGCTCACTCCTCTGTCACACGCACACTCCTGTCACACACTCACTCCTCTGTCACACGCTCACTCCTCTGTCACACGCTCAGTCCTCTGTCACACGCAAACTCCTGTCACACGCACACTCCTGTCACACGCACACTCCTCTGTCACACGCACACTTCTCTGTCACACGCACACTCCTCTGTCACACGCACACTCCTCTGTCACACGCACACTCCTCTGTCACACGCACACTCCTCTGTCACACACTCAGTCCTCTGTCACACGCACACTCCTGTCACACACTCAGTCCTCTGTCACACGCACACTCCTGTCACACGCTCACTCCTCTGTCACACGCACACTCCTGTCACACACTCACTCCTCTGTCACACGCTCACTCCTCTGTCACACGCTCAGTCCTCTGTCACACGCAAACTCCTGTCACACGCACACTCCTGTCACACGCACACTCCTCTGTCACACGCACACTCCTGTCACACGCACACTCCTGTCACACGCTCACTCCTCTGTCACACGCACACTCCTGTCACACGCTCACTCCTCTGTCACACGCACACTCCTCTGTCACACGCACACTCCTGTCACACACTCAGTCCTCTGTCACACGCACACTCCTGTCACACACTCAGTCCTCTGTCACACGCACACTCCTGTCACACGCTCACTCCTCTGTCACACGCACACTCCTGTCACACACTCACTCCTCTGTCACACGCTCACTCCTCTGTCACACGCACACTCCTCTGTCACACACACACTCACTCCTGTCACACACTCACTCCTCTGTCACACGCACACTCCTGCCACACACTCAGTCCTCTGTCACACGCACACTCCTGTCACACGCTCACTCCTCTGTCACACGCACACTCCTGTCACACACTCACTCCTCTGTCACACGCACACTCCTGTCACACACTCAGTCCTCTGTCACACGCACACTCCTGTCACACACTCAGTCCTCTGTCACACGCTCACTCCTGTGACATATGCTCACTCCTCAATCCTGTAATGCTCGCTCACTCCTCTGATGCACGCTCGCTCCTTTTGCACGGTCACTCCTCTGAAGCACGCTCACTCCTTCTGTGATGGACGCTCACTCCTATGAGGCACACTGACTCCTGTGATGCACGCTCACTCTTTTGTGGCACGCTCACTCTTCTGTGGCACGCTTACTTCTCTGAAGCACGCTCACTCCTGTTGCATGCTCATTCCTGTAATGCATGCTCACTCCTCTGTCACATGCTCACTCCTGTCGCACACTCACTCCTCTGAAGCACGCTCACTCCTGTAATGCACGCTCACTCCTCTGTCACAAGCTCACTCCTGTTGCATGCTCACTCCTCTGTCACACACTCACTCCTCTGAAGCACTCTTACTCCTGTAATGCATGCTCACTCCTCTGTCACACACTCACCCCTTTCGCACACTTCTCTGAAGCTCGCTCACTCCTGTTGCACGCTCACTCCTGTAATGCTCACTCCTGTTGCACGCTCACTCCTCTGTCACACACGCATTCCTGTCGCACGCTCACTCCTCTGTCACACACGCATTCCTGTCGCACGCTCACTCCTCTGAAGCATGCTCACTTCTCTGACGCTCGCTCACTCCTGTCACACGCTCTCTCACTGACACACACACACACCAACACTCGACACACATAAGTGCTGCTCTCATCACACGCCCTATAATGTGCTCGTCCTCCGTGTGACGCCCCCTTTTATAACGGCGTAATGGAGTGTGAACCAATCTAACCGTAGACGTGAGATCAGGCCAATGTTCACTGTCTGTGGCCCAGGTGACAACAAATATCTCATGTCTATGGCCGGCCTAAGATCACAGAGTTGTCAGGGTCAATGGTCTGAAGGCTGGAGCCGCACAATGACCATCTAGGCGGCAACCACAATACACCCATACTGCCAAATTATACCCAAATTCGACTTTTTATCTATATTAGTGCTTTTGTCTAAGGTGACGACTTGGTACGGACCCAGACTGCCAGGCAAGCAGCGACGCTCTATACGGGGGTAGTTTCTATGCACTGTATATATGGGGCACCCCAAAGGAACAAGGGGTTTCCACTGCATTGCGGGTCGTATCACTGATTATTACCAGGCGCCGTCATGTCCATGTTTGAGGATGGCATCTGCTATATAATCCCCTTTGACATTCTATCATCTCAAGCACCATCTCATGCCATGTTGTGCACCCACGCTGAACGTTCATCATCAGACCACCCTGTATGTCATTCTTCTGCCCACTGCCAGGCACCACCTATTGTACTGTGCCACGTATTCTATGACGTCATACGACCATCTCTCCATGCCCATCACATGACCAGCCTCCATGATTTAGATCCATCACCCACCATGCTCCCGAAAGGTTTAAGAATGACCTTCTCCTCTACCAAGTCTCTCCGCTTGCCCGTGTCCGGTCCTCTTCCCAGTATCGCCCCCGTCAGGGTGATATCAGGTGCTCAGTTCGGTTCCTGGAGTGATTTTTATATATTTTTTTGAGGAAGAATACGCCTGGTGGAATGGAGGAGGAGGTCTGGGATTTCCTGGTGTGAGAAATACTAAGAGAGTCCAATTTGTTAAAGTCAAAGCTTCTGCGCACGGATCAAGAGTCGTCCTCCATGCTAAAGCTGCTGTGGCGGCTGCTGGTCTTAGACGCTCCGGGAGAGACAGAAGAGAGAAGAGGATCCCCCCCGAGTGGAGAGATCACGTCATCCATGAGAATGTCTGCAAAGGCCGAGTCCCCAGTCAGGCTCAGATGATAGTTCAGGCCCTCGTGAACTAAGTCATTCAGCTGGTCTGAGAAGTGGAGCGTGCCCAGATCCAGGGTGGAGGGGTCCAGGGGCTGCGTGGTCTGGGCGTCAAATCTGGGCACCATTTCGGAGATTGGTTCTACCTTGGGAACGACATCTGCTGACATAGTGGATGGCGGAAAGCTTCTAATGCCATGTATCTGAGCCTGCATTTCCAGCTCCTGCAAGATATTCCAGGATGGATCAGCGGGGCACTGCCATACAGCTGGCATCGGAATCTACTTCCTATATACGTTACCTGTATACGCAGCAGCAGGCCCTGGTTCAGGTGCTCCAGCTTACGCTGCCTGCCCTCCAGCTCGCGCACGCGCTGCTGGTCTTTCTGCAGCTTCCGGATGTACTCTACCGAGGCCTTCAAGATGGTGCCTTTGTTCCAGCGCAGCTCCCTGTCAGGGGTAAGGAGATGGGAGACTTAAAGGGGGTTGTCCCACATAAAATATTCTACAGTTTTCAAACCAGCGCTTGGATCGGAATACTTTTGTAATTACACGTAATTAAACATTTAGTATAGTCGCTGAGTTATCCATTGAAATCCATCTGTATAGCGCCACCTGCTGTCCTGACGGAAGCACATGCTGCAGCAGAGAGCACACGCCCTCTGCGAAAGGACACGCCCCCCTAAGCTGACAGCTTGACCTAAATGTAGCAGAGCAATGAATGGGGAGATCTCTGGATCCATGCAAAATACAGGGCTGGTTCTAGCTTGGTTAGAAAGAGATTGCCATGTTCTATGTGATATTGGATTTTCATATTTTTTACATTAATCGGGGGATAACCCCTTTAAGACATGTCACTAGAGATGAGATATTGGCTGCACTCAAATGAAAAAAGGACGGTGGGGTAAAAAAGCATTTGGGGCTAATTCATAGACCCGTGTGTAATTGGCAACAAAGCAATCTTCCTGTGATATACGGCTAGGCCAGTGATGGCTAACCTCCGACACTCCAGCTGTGGTGAAACTACGACTCCCAGCATGCTCCATTCATTTCTATGGAGTTCTGAGAACAGCCAAGCAAGTGTACATCTTGGGAGTTGTAGTTTTACCACAGCTGGAGTGCCGGAGGTTAGCCATCACAGACGTCATTGACAATCATCAGATGCGATGTTGCAATGGGACATGGTGATCTTTATCTCGTGCCACCAAAGTTGTCCTGTAGGCCTAATGGGTTGGGTATTGCAACAGATGGTGCCCACCCTGCTGGGTATGCTACAAATAGGGCACGGTACCCATAGTCTGAATGGTAGGAAAGGAGCATGCTAGTATATGCGTGAGAAGAGAAGAGGCTATAGACCAGAACTGGTGGAGATGAATGGGCAGATAGACAAGGGCAGTGCCCGACCTGCCAATATTTATCGGTGGTCAACCCAGATCTGGACGTATGTATCCTTAGGGCATGGTTCCATATATTACATAGTCCATCAATATCATGAGGTCCTACATATCCAGTTCTATAAAGACAAGTGGACTGTAGAGGCATGAGAGGTAGATATATGATATTACACTGCTGTACAGACTTACGGGTCACTGGATTTTGGGATGAGGGTCCCCAGTTCTTTGATTCTATCATTGATGTTGAATCTTCGACGACGTTCAACTGCAAAGGGAAGAAATGCAATCAGAACGCACTGGGTGACATAGCTAAAAACTGGTGAGACTGGAAACGACGGTGTCGCTCATAGGAAGCCATATTATTAGAACTGGTTGCAACCTATGGGCAGGCGATGTTTAATTGTATAACAGGGAGGAGGGGTGGCCGTAAAAGCGAGCACTGCGCTGCCGTCCTCCTGTGCCTAGGAAATGGTTGCCATTGCTGAGCGTGTATGAGCAGATCAGCTGCACCTCCAGGCCTGGAAGATATTCCCTAATGTTACAGGAATGCCGACAGAACCAGTCAGGCCAGTTAGGGTGTTGTTCCGGTTGACAATGCACTTTGTTGTTTTTTTTTCGATTTTGCTGCCAACCTCTCAACCTCACCAGCCCTTTGTGTTTGCAGACATTTCTGTTGAGGAAACGCCAGCAGACAGACGATGATGTAAAATGTAAAGATCATGTGAAAAAATGTAGAGGGTAGGTGTTGTGTACGTAGTGAACATGTCCGAAAAAGTTCTTCTGCCCTCTCATTAATTATAAGTTTGCTAGAAGTTGAGGTGCAGGAAATACAGTGTCTCTCCTGCTGGAGGTTTTCTGTAAAGGAGTAGACGTGCAGGAAATACAATGTCTCTCCTGCTGGAGGTTTTCTGTAAAGGAGTAGAAGTGCAGAAAATACAATGTCTCTCCTGCTGGAAGTTTTCTGTAAAGGAGTAGAAGTGCAGGAAATACAATGTCTCTCCCGCTGGCAGCTATTTTTTTTCTCCATAGGAGCAGAAGTGCAGGAATTACAGTGTATATTGTGCTTTTCTACTCACAATTGCCATTTTACGTTACCCCCGTCAATTTTATTAAAAGGGGCTGTTACAAGAGCAGAGTTTGGACTGGCCTAAATAATGACTGAAATCTCCGGCAACTTCGAGCCGCTGTAGATTTCATTCCGGCACGCAGACCGCCAAAGGAGCTTTGAAAAGTTGCAAATGCATTCAACAATATCACTCCTGCTAGGGGTTTTCTATCCAGGCACAGAAGTACAGGAAATACAACCTCTCTTCTGCTGGAGGTTTTCTATACAGGTATGACAATGCAGGAAATACAGTGTCTTTCCTGTCAGAGGTTGTATTAAAAACCCTCTGACAGGAAAGACACTGTATTTCCTGCGACTTCTATACTTGTACAGAAAACCTCCAGCAGGAGAGACACTGTATTACCTGCACTTCTATACCTGTACAGAAAACCTCCAGCAGGAGATACTTTGTATTTCATGCACTTCTATGCCTGGATAGAAAACCCCCCAGCAGAAGACACATTGTATAAAAAATTTCTCTTCTGCTGGGGATTTTCTATCCAGGCATAGAAGTGCAAGAAATACAAAGTCTCTCCTGTTGTAGGTTTTCTGTACAGGCATAGAAGTGCAGGTAATACAGTGTCTCTCCTGCTGGAGGTTTTCTATCCAGGCATAGAAGTGCAGGGAATACAGTGTCTCTCCTGCTGGAGGTTTTCTATCCAGGCATAAAAGTGCAAGTAATACAGTGTCTCTCCTGCTGGAGGTTTTCTATCCAGGCATAAAAGTGCAGGTAATACAGTGTCTCTCCTGCTGGAGGTTTTCTATCCAGGCAGAAAAGTGCAAGTAATACAGTGTCTCTCCTGCTGGAGGTTTTCTATCCAGGCATAGAAGTGCAGGTAATACAGTGTGTCTCCTGCTGGAGGTTTTCTATCCAGGCATAGAAGTGCAGGTAATACAGTGTGTCTCCTGCTGGAGGTTTTCTATCCAGGCAAAGAAGTGCAGGTAATACAGTGTCTCTCCTGCTGGAGGTTTTCTATACAGGCATAGAAGTGCAGGTAATACAGTGTCATTGTTATGGCATTTGGACCACAGCTGGTAGAACTGGCAGCGGCCATTGCCACCTGACAGATCTATACTACATGTATTACCAGCCTAGAATGGAATACCTGAATACATTTGTCTCACATCCCTCCATTCCTCTACCGTACTTACTTAAATTGTGATTGTCCTTTTTCTGCCGCTCCTTCATCATTTGTTTCGTGTCGTGCTCTGTGGGGGGGGGAGAATGAAATGGAGTTGAGCTTTTTTTTAACTAATCCACAACGCCAAGGCCAAGTATGTCCAAAAAGACGAAGCGATGAGCGTCTCCACTTACCTAAGTATTCATTCTTAATGTTGGGCAGGTCGGCCGGGCAGGAGTTACTCACAGTGATGGCCGGAGCGGTCATTCCAGGAGCACAATACATGTCCAAGAGGTTACCGGACACAGGAAGCTGAAAAGATATCACACGCGTTACATACAAGTTATGGTATTGATGTTGTCTTATGTAATCCCTACGGGTCACTGCCCCGAAATATTACCAAATATCATAACAAGAGAAATATGGCATATCGCTTACTGTGCTGGGTAGATTCCCTCTTTCCACGAATCCCATGAATTCGTCATTGAGGCTGGACTCCAGGCTTATGATCTCATCGATGACATCATCAATCTAAAAAGACAGAAACATGCATGTTAAATTTAAAAAAATACATGGTGAGTGGATCTTCAACCACGTACTAGCGGGCACAAGGTATGCTGAGAAGTGTAGTGTCCCAACCACCTACCAATTGGAGGCCTCTACTTGGGCCTGCTCCCCCCAGTACTACCATCCTGACGATGCTTGTGGGATGCATGTCACCCTTGGGACAATTCCCTATTCCCATTTGCTAACATAATGGTGTCTATTGAAGTCCTTGAAAAAGTTCCCACTGACGATAAGGAAAGGGATCGCCCCCCCTTTAGCAGCACTGGCTAACTGTATAGTATGTCTGAATGGACGCCTCCATAAGTACCTACCTCCTTTTCAGAATTGGAGCCAATATTCAGCATTGCCAGGGGGCTGTTAGGAGCGCTGCTGGCCGTAGGGAGCAAGGTCTGTTCGGGCTGCGGTGATGCTCTGGCAGAGGCAGGGTTAATTGTAGTGGTAGTTGGGGCAGAGGTGTGTAAGGGCATCTTGGCCCCCATGGTGGTAGAGGACAGGTACTGCTTGACCTGCTGTCTCTGAGACTGCTGGATGTGATACTTTGTCGGATTTTCTAAATGGGTCTGAACCTGCAAAAACACGGCACAAAATGGGGACTGATCAGTACATGTAAAACACAACTGTTCAGATGTGGGCGATGACCTCATTCCTGGAGGATGACATCACCAAACCTGCACAAGCCAAATGCAGATTGAAATTTGGAAAGTACCTTCCATCTTCTAGACAGGAATGAGGCCATTGTAAAGATACAGTGGAGTATACAGCCAGTAAATACACAATACAACCTACCCCCTAGACTACTACCTTCATCCTCCCATTCAGGCCTATATATTGGTATAAATGGGTGAAGGTCAAAGATCTGGCATGACTGGCACTAGTCATGCCCAAACTTTGACCTGCGCCCATATATATATACCGCTATACATAGAACATGTCAGTGCTACACAATTTGGGTAATTCATCCCCCTTACCTTTAAGACCTCCAAGGGCACCTGTGCAGCGGTGGGTCGGCCACCATTACTAACGCTGATGGCCGGTGTGGATGGCGTGGCGATCTGGGCAGCATTCTGCTCTTGCTCTCGTCTCTCCTGCTCCTGGGCCTGGGCCCTCATCAGCTGCTGCCGGAGCAGGATCCGCGAAGACATTGTGCTCGGGGTCTGAAAAGAGGACTGAGGGGACTGCGATGGGGTCTGACTGTTAGGGGTGAAAAAAAAAGGGTTAAAACAGAGTCCCTACAGTGCAAGCAGAGCTGTAGTATAAAGCACAGGGGAAGGAGATGGCAGCAACTTATGGCAAGAAGTGGATTACAGACTACTTCATACTCCCAAATCATCACCCGGCAATAGTCTGCATTCTGAGAAATGTAAATGTACGTTGAGCTGTCTCTAATTTCACAATCACGTTAATTATGCAAACTTGGCTTCCCTGAAAGTGCATTACACAACGGCGTGACATTCCCTATAGGGAGAGCAGAAGGCAGAGACACGAGATCCATGGCCTGCAAAAAACTACAGGTTCCCATACACTTTAGGGTGCATTCATAGGATCCTGTGGGCGTCCGGGTCCGCGCCGCCGCATCTTTAACAGCATCTTGTAGATCGTTGACTCATTGAAGACATTAGCCCTTAAAAGAATACTCCTGCTAAAATATGCACCCTTTGTGATGCCTAATACAGGGCCAGAGGGGGCAAAGCATGACGCTCAATGGGGTTCTTTGAATCCCTGTGTCATGCCCCGCCCCCTCGGCATAAGAAAGTGTATAAGATTTTGTCTGGAGGGTTTCATCCAAACATGGAAGGCCCCTGTAATTTTCTCTATTCGTGAGGAATATTTTGGCTTCGCTGCTATACTGGAAAATGCTGAGCGTGCGGCGGCTTATCTTGTAGCACGCCCGGTATTATCAGTGCGGCTGTTTTTCTGCTGGATGTCTGACGCTTATCTCCTTTTTCCTGTTGACTGCGGGGGCTGGATGTCACATTTATGCCTATGTCATGCATTCTTTCTGTGTGTGTCTGGGATGAACCCATCCTGTGTCTCACCTCGAAGGGATCGGCTGGCTCTTCAGCTGGTAAAATTGTTCCTCGCTCGGCTCTATGGCGGTCTCTATGTCAATGTCGGCGACGATGCCGGATTCGGGCAATATGGGGCTCAGACTGTTGTGATGAGAAAAAAAGAAAACTGAAACACATTAGTCCTCCTAAGATACAGGCCTCTCGCAATGAGACATGGCCGGCTTCTTAAAGGGGCATCTGTCAGCAGGTTTGTACCTATGACAATGGCTGACCTGTTACATGTGCGCTTGGCAGCTGAAGACATCTGTGTTGGTCCCATGTTCATATGTGTCCGCATTGCTGAGAAAAATTAAGTTTTAATATATGCAAATAAGCATCTGGGAACAACATGGGCGTTACCATTACACCTAGAGGCTCTGCTCTCTCTGCAACTGCCTCTCCCCTTGCACTTTCACAGGACCAGGCAGTGAAAACACACCTGGATCTGTCTATCAAAGTGCAGAGGGTGCGGAAGTTGCAGAGAGAGCAGAGCCTCTAGGTGTAACAGCAACGCCCCCGTTGCTCCCAGAGGCTTATTTGCATATATTAAAAAATCATTTTAACATCTCTGGGAATATAACTGCCGATACACTTTAAGGAGCTATTGGCAATGTGTTTTTAATGAGCAGAAGGGGGTAAACCATTCCCTCTGGGAGCCGCTTATCTCCTGAGGGAAGGGCATGTTGAGACAGAAACAGAAAGAGGTCACCCATAGCAACCAATCAGATCACAGGTCTCATTGCCCAATGACTCTTTTTTAAATGAAAGCTGAAAGCTGATTGGTGGCTATGGTTCACTTTCTCTTTGTACCCCAGCAAGTAGAACAGTTGCCCATAGCAACCAATCAAAAGGCTTCTTTCATTTTCCAGCTTGGCTTAGAAACATCAGAGCTGGAATCTGATTGGTTGCAATGGGTCCTTGGTTTCCTTTCTTAGTGGAACACTTATCCATAGCAACCAATCAAATTGCTTCTTTCATTTTTCAACTCGTCTTAAAAATATAAGAGCTGGAATCTGATTGGTCGCTATGGGTGACCACTTTCTATATGCACTAGTTGTATACATGAGACCCATTATCCAGAATTTCATGACATCCAGCTCTTTCTAGAACATTTCATTGGTTCACACAACAATAATTTGGGAAGTGCCTGCGTCTGGCGTATGACCCAGCTTTCCTGCCCTTCTGTTGTACCCCACATATCATAGTAACTGAAGGGAGGGGACATCACTTTGTGAAAAGGTGGGGGCCCAACTTCTAGGACCCCCACAAGTACCAAGAACAAACAAATACGACTAGTAATAAACGCTATCCCTTAGAAAGGCAATACACACTTTTATGGGATTTCAGCTTATATTATATTAGTGGACTGTCCCTTTAAGCCTGGGACAAGATGGCGGCATGCACCACTCTCCATTCAGCCACATGTCTGTTCCTGGAAAAGCTGGGTGACAGCAGATATTGCTGCCATGAAAGCTGCCCTTAAACTGATATGGCAATGGCAGGTTCTACCCCTGGGGGAGGGGTGTAGCCATTTTGATTACCACGCGGCTTTAATGGAGTCCTGGGTGGTAATCAACGCGACTACTACCTCACCACCTCCAGGGGGCAGCACCAACTATTGCAATACCAGATTTTAGGGCAGCTTTCATGGAGCCTATATCTATGTCACTCAGCTTTTCCAGGAACAGACATAACAAAGTGGCATAATAGAAAGCGATGCGTGCCGCCATCTTGGTCCAGGCTTAAAGGGACAATGCACTAACATATTATTGACTGAGAGACGCTATAAAAGTGTGTGTGGTAACTCTAGGAGCTATATTACCAGTCGTAGGCACTGGGGTCTCCATGTTCCTGGCAATGGTGACTGGTCCTAGGAGTTGGGCCCCTACCAGTAACAATTTGATGGCAGGCCTGTACCAGTGGGTCAGTGTCGCTGCGCAGGCGCCAGGAACCTTAGGATTTTGCCTGCATCTACAGTTTGCATTTCCACCGATACCAGATGAAACATGTACTTTTAATTTGCATTTCACTCGTCACGCTCAGAAATCGCTTCCAAATGTTCTGCATGTTTGGCGTCCTCAAATATCCTTGAAGAAAGTATTTTCGATTACAGCTCTGGATGTGAATGGAGTGGACTTTTATGTAGAAAAGGTTATTGAAGGCATAGTCTAATGGCTTCTCACTGAGCAGATCCAATTAAGTTTTTGCTCTTTGATGTGGTCATCCTTGGATGAGGGAGGATTTAATGGAGATTTCCTGGAACTGTTGCTTTAAGAAACGAATGTGCCCCGTGCATTAACCTTACCGCCATAAGACTTTACAGCCCGGCAATAATATTGTACATTGCAGGATCCATCTTATCATCTTCTCTCATGGACTTTCCACGCTGTAATGCAAATTAATCTCCCATCTATCTCTACTGACCTCATATAGCTGCACTGAATGTTGCAGAATGGCTGGGCAGTGTGGGCACTGTCCTATGGCTGGTAATACCCTACACTATCTGGGTGCTGTCCTGTGGCTGCACGCCATCCTATGGTTATATACTATCCCATACTAGGCACTGTCCTATGTCTGCATACTGTCCTATGCCTTGTACTGTCCTATGGCTGGCTAATGTCTTATCAATGGGTACTGTCCTACATCTGGTACTATTCTATGGCTGGCCACTGTCCTATGGCTTAGTACTGTCCTATGGGTGTTTACTGTCCTATGGCTGCACACGGTCCTATGGTTGCGTACTGTCTTGTAGCTTGGTACTGTACCATGCCTGGTACTATCCTATGACTGGGCACAGTCCTATGGCTGTGTATTGTCTTATAGCTGTGTACTATCCTATGGCTGGCTACTGTCCTGTGGCTGGGTACTATCCTATGCCTCATACTATCCTGTGACTGGGCACTGCCCTATGGTGGTGTACTGTCCTATGGCGGTGTGTCCTATGGCTGGGCAATGTCCTATGGCTGGGTACTATTCTACGACAGGGCGCTGTCCTATGGTTGGGTTCTGTCCTATGCCTGGTACTACCCTATGGCTGGGTACTATTCTATGACAGGGCGCTGTCCTATGGTTGGGTTATGTCTTATGCCTGGTACTATCCTATGCCTAGTACTATTGTATGGCAGGGCACTGTTCTATAGCTGGGTACTCACCATCACTCAATATAGTTTCTACTAGTTGCACCAACTTAACAGCCCCCAGACTATAATGTTGGTCTGCCAACTGAGAGCAGCCTCACGACCATTCAGTCTCAGGTTATAGAAGGACCGATGTCTCATCCACAGTCTACAAGTCTGAACAGGGGGTTATCTGCATATAAAACTGGTACCAGCCTGGGGTAGTCGTGTGGAACATGTGGCTTTCTAGTCGTTTTGGAACTAAAACCCCTAGTAGGTGTCTGTAAAAGTCAGGACATGGTGGTTGCACATCACTGGTCTGGGGGGTCCAGGAAAGCCAACCCCAACTCATTAATTGGCATGTATATTAATAGAGCAGAGGGATAAGTGGCTGCCTGACGCCGCCTCTCTGGGGGGGGGGCAGTTTAATAGTCCCCATACACATTAGATTATTCCTGAATCCCATAGTAATCAATGGGATCTGCCAACAAAAATCTGACAACAGGCTATCTGCATAGGGATGAAGTGTGCGCCATGGCTTTTAGGCTAGAGGGCGACAGCGGGGCCCCTTCTCCAGCGTGCCGGGGGCCACCACACTGTGACAACACAGACTTTGCCTGACTTTCTACTCATTGCACAACTTCAAGGCAGAGCAGGCGGCGGGGCAGAGTCCTGCTTATGTCAGCCATTCTCACCCCCACAGGGGGTTAGGTATGAGAATTAACCCTTTCTTGACACAAAGACACTCCAATTGGGGCCCCCCTTTAACCCTTACTGTACAGCCCGCCGTGTATTAATAGATCCATGTGTCTTCCTCCGCTGCCTGTCTCTGAATGACTAAGCATAAGCAGAGGATTGCTCCATCCCGCCGCTTTCCTCCCACCTTTGCAAGACGCCCCTTATTTCTACATAACCCCTCCAAAAAATATATCCAGCGCCAACCACCCGCCCCCCCATCCTGGGCATTTTCGATGGACCGCGATGCCAATGTATAGGTTTGTGGGGTAGAGCTGTGCCCACCCAAAAATCCTGCTTTTATGTACACCCCAACATCCTCATCACCCGCTGCCCATACGTACTTACTCCGACCACGCAAGTAGCGGGGTGGGTGCAAAAAGTTGGACCCAAGCGCGCGTTACCTGAGCAGCTGGATGCTGTCAGCGCTGGATCCCACCAGGACATAGACTGTGTGCTGCGGGCTGTCGTGCACTTTGGGGGTCTCACACGCTATATCATGAGACATTGCTGGGGCGTTCCAGACTTCGGGGGGTCCCTGTCACTCCGACGGTTTAGGCCCCCTCTTTAGGCGGGTGTCCTCCGCTTCCTCGGACTAGCGTGCAGATTATCAGACGCCGCTGCTCGCTTCGTCTCTTTATGAAGTGGCGTCAATTTGGGCTCCGGGGGCTATTACCTAATAACGCCGCTTCGTCTTCTTCTCTACTAGGTCCTCAGTTCATACTGTACTTCCCATAACTGGAAGAGAGCAAAACAAGCCCCCCTCCTCCCCTGCAGCCTCAGCCGCCCCCTCCCTCTTTACTCTTCCTCCCTGGGCTGAGCGCACCACTTGCACCCTTGCTGTCCTGGATCAGGTGTCTCCTTGCAGAGCAGCTCTTACCATGGCCTGGTGGTGGCCTTCGGCGTGCAAAGGGTTAATGGGTGACTCATAGGCGAGGGAAATTCCGCAGCAAGCATGGGCTGACATAGGGACAATGGAGCAGCCAATGAATGGCCGGCAGGAGGGGGACGTCATCCGTTAACCCTGCGCTGCCGCAAGCAGGCCATGTAAACACCGGCTGACGTAGGCTTACGGGGAAAATAGCCGCCGTACTTAGTTTTCCGACGTTCTGCATCAGATTCTCGCAGGACGACTCGGATTCTCAATCTATGGGCTCGTTCACACGACCGGTATGGCTTTTTCAGTGTTTTGCGGGCAGTTTTTAACAGATCCGTTTTTTGTTTCAGTAGTGTTTCCGGTTCCGTTTTTCCGTATGGCATATACAGTATACAGTAATTACATAGAAAAAATTGATATAAATAAAAGAAACACTTCGGTAGGTTGCCTGTATTGTCAGCGTCGCTGGTCCCAAATGTGAAGTGGGCAATGTTCACACAGACAGGAGTAGGAGACGGTGATTGGCTTTGTGAGTATAATAAAACCTTTTTACCGGACTGGAACTATCAGCGCTTCACTACTGGTGCGGTCTCTCGATATCCAACAGGAGTGTGTGTGGAGGGCGATTTGGTTCTCTGTGTCCGAATATGCTGACGGTTCTGTGCTAGAGTGAAGAATCCAACATTGATGAAATAGCAGCGCGGTCCTACAATGAAAACACATAGAAAAAATTGGGCTGGGCATAACATTTTCAATAGATGGTTCCGCAAAAACGTAACGGATACGGAAGACATACGGAGTACATTCCGTATGTGTTCCGTTTTTATTGCAGACCTATTGACTTGAATGGAGCCATGGAACGTGATTTGCGGACAATAATAGGACATGTTCTATCTTTGAACGGAACGGAAATACGGAAACGGAATGCATACGGAGTACATTCAGTTTTTTTTTTTTTTTGCGGAACCATTAAAATGAATGGTTCCGTATACGGAATGCAAAAAACAGCCCATACACGGAACGCAAAAAACGTTCATGTGAGGCCTCTTTCACTTTAATGGGTCCGCGATCCGGCTGTTCTGCAAAAAGATAGGACATGTTCTATCTCTTTGCAGAACGGAAGCACGGGCCGAAACCCCACAAAAGGACTCCGTAGTGCTTATGTAGAGTTTCGTGCTTCCGTTCCGCACCATTCCGCATCTTCGGATCCAGTGAAGTGAATAGGTCCGCATCCGTGATGCGGAATGCACACGGAACGGAGCCCGTGTATTGCGGATCCGCAAATGCGCTCCGCAATACGGCCACGGAGCGCACACGTTTGTGTGACAGAGGACTGAGGGCTCATTCACACGACCGCGTGAAGCCCGTTGCCGTATTGCGGACGCATTTGCGGATCCCCAATACACGGGCACCGTTCCGTGGCTATTCCGCATCACGGATGCGGACTCATTCATTTCAATGGGTCCGCAAATCCGGAGATGCGGAACGGAAGAACAGAACGGAACACTACGGAAGCACTACGGAGTGCTTTCTGGGGTTCTATTCTGTGCTTTCGCACCGCAAAAAGATAGAACTTGCTCTATCTTTTTACGGAACGGAAGGATCGCAGACCAATTCAAGTGCCTGCCCCACGGACGGTGCCCGTGCATTGCGGACCGCAACTTGCGGTCCACAACACGGGCGCAGGCTTCAAGCCCTGAACGAGCCCTATTGCACTGCCAGGTCTTGGGAAAACTACAACTCCTATCATCATGGTGGGATTTGTCGTTTCACCACTGCTGAAGCACCGTAGGATTCAGAACACTTTTTTTTTTTTTTTAGACCATTTATTGCACTATTGCTGTTGTGGAACTACAACTCCCACCGTTTTTAAATGATGAGAGTGGTAGGTCTGCAACATCTGGTTATCCACGAGTTGTAGACTACTGGACGTTTACCCCAGCGGTCTTTAAAGTTTACCTCTAAAATCCGTTGTGAAACTACAACTCCCACCATGTCTTGAAATCTGCATGCTGAGAGTAGTAGGTCTGTAATATCTGCGGATCCACCGGTTGCAGACTACTGGTCTCCAGCTTCTCATAACGCATTTAACGTAGCGATTGTTAAACGTCACGACTCTCACCGTGCCTTGAAACTTGTGGGCATGATGAGAGTAGTAGGTCTGTAATATCGGGGGAGTCACAGATTGTAGACTACTGGTCTCCAGCTTCTTATAGCACATTCACCGTAGCGGTATTTAAACTTTGCCTCTACATCCTTTGTGGAACTACAACTCCCATCGTGCATTGAAAGTTGCAGGGTGCTGAACATAACGAGAGTAGTAGATTTGCAACATTTGGGGAGCTACAAGCTGCAGACCCCAGACTTACAGCAGCCATCTTCAATCTTTTTGTGCTACATCCATGGTGGAACTACAGCTCTGAGAATACCTTGAAATTTCCCGGCATGATGAGAGTGGTAGTTCTGTAACACCGGCGGATCCACAGGTTATAGACTACTGGTCTCCACCTTCTCATAGCACATTCACCACAGAGGTCTTCCACCTTAATACCTCTACATCCCTTGTGGAACTACAACTCCCACCATGCCTTGAAATTTGCCAGCATGATGAGAGTGATAGATGTGTAACATCTGAGGTGCTACAGGTTGCAGACCCCTGGATTTACAGCAGAAATCTTCAACCTTGACCGCTATAGCTGTTGAGGAACTACAACCCCTATTATGCAAGGGTTACTACTGGGCATGATGAGAGTGGATGCGAGTCACCAAATCTCCTCATGTGTCACTATAGCAGCCATGTAGGAGGGAGAGAGATGCTGATTCTGATGGAGGCAAGGTCTCCATGGCAACAAGTGACATAAGGCAGCTGTCTCAGTAGTGCAGCCTCAGGCTTTGGGCCTTCAAGTGGCACTTCCCAGCCCGATTATCTTATTGATAATCTGTCCAGATCCATCTCTACAACTGACTTCCTCGCTTTCTTATCACAGACGCTCAGATTATCAGCATATATACTGACGATACGATTTATCGGAGGGCCTATAATCAGCAGTGCTATGGCTGCTGTGTAACTACAACTCCCAGCATGCCATTGGATGACACCGCTCTTATACTGTTAAACACTGATATCCCCGATACTTCTTACATCTGCCGTCAGGGAAGAGTCGGGGCGCCCCCATATACATTAGGCGGTCCCCATCTGTGACACATGCCGGCACACAGGTACCTCCAACACTAAGCAGCTGATAGAGAGGATCGGGCATGCTGAAATCCCACAGCCTGTTCGTATCTGTTGTCGGGAGACCCCCATACACAGGACTGACATTTATCTAATGTGCATGGCTTAAAGGGGTTGTCCTATCGGCCATCGATGTCTGATCGGTCCGACACCCTGCACCCCCACCAAAGTGAATATTGCGGTAATCACATCTGTGTAGTTCCGGCGCCAAAGCAGTTCCCTGGCCTATCCTATTGTGAACAACCCCTTTAAGGAGGACATGTGGCCTCTCCTGACATGCCTGTATTAGTGACTATTCGTATTCCCCATGTAATAACAAGTCTGGAGCATCTATTCTTATGACTCTCTAGGTTGTGTCATTCCTGTATTATTCCTCCTAAAAGTTATGAATCGATTGCTAGTAGTTTGCAATGGAGGTCCAGCTGGGTGTTACCAGTTGGGGTTGCATCCCTGCGCAGTCTGACAATGGCAGCACCGATTGGATAGTGTCAGACTGTGCAGGGACACATTCCCAACTGGTAACACCCAGCTGGACCTTCATTGCAAACTGTTGGCAATTCATTCCTAATTTCTAGCAGGAATCACAGAGGAACGACACAACATAGAGTCACAAGAATAGATGCTCCAGAATTGCTTTTGCCTGGGGAGGCACCGTGCATTTATTTTGGGTCAGAGGTTCTGGTCCTTATGACTGATATTTATCCACGGGGCGTGAAGACAATCGCAGACAATTCTTAGATACTTCCTTCACTAATTCATGCTACATATTGACGTGATGGTCCAGCTGGATGTTACCAGTTGTGGGGGTGTCCCTGCACAGTCTGACACTATGCAATCAGTGCTGCCAGTGTCACATTGTGCAGGGACACACCCTCAAATGGTAACACCCAGCTGGTCCTTCATTGCAAACTGCTGCCAATTCATTCATAACTTCTAGCAGGAATAATACAGGAACGTCACACCAGAGCTATAAGAATAGCTGCTATGACATGGGGAATGCATGCAGTTACTAAACCGACATGGCAGGAGAGATGTCGGGTCTTCTCTAAGAAACGCCGTGCTGGTCCTTATGACTGATATTGATCTCCAGGGTGTGAAGACATCAGTAAACAATCCTTAGGGGCTTTCTCTGCTAATTCTGGCTACATATTGATGGCTCTGTAGTAGTTTGCAGCGATGGTCCAGCTGGGTGTTACCATTTGGGGTTGCGTCTCTGCACAGTCTGACACTGGCATCACTGATTAAATAGCGTTAGACTGTGCAGGGACACCCCCCCCCCCCAAACTGGTAACGCTCAGCTGGACCTTTATTGCAAACTGTTGGCAATTCATTTAGAACGTCTAGCAGGAATAATAGAGGAATGGAATGGATATTGCTCCCTTGGGCGTGAAGACATTAGCAAATAATCCTTAGATGCTTCCTCAGCTACATACTTACGGCTCTGTAGTAAATATTTAACCATATTTACTGCTGGAGGTTACCCCATACACCCGGCGGCGGTGTGATAAGGATGATGGGAGTGCTGCATTTCTCCAGGGTGCTGTAACATGTTTGTGAATGATTATGGTACAGCCGCCCACACATCGAGACCCTAGCAGTCTATGGGGTTGCCGGACCCCTGGGTCAACTATGTCCTAATGTCAAGCCCCGTCCCCCATTTCTCCATTTTGGGGGTTCCAAGTAGAGACCCCCCCCCCCCCCCCCCACACACACACCACTCTATGACGTGTCTAGGGTTGACAACCCCTTTAACCCAACAGTATAGATTGACCATAAAAAAATGCACAAGCAAAAGTTGCTCCTAGGCCACAGGATCCCTGCTTGCTGTCAGTGAATGGGAAGAGAATCCATAAGACTTGCTACAATTGTATCCAGTCTCGGGCATCCTCTGTGAGGACCTGGGGACTGCACCGATACATTGTAGCAATCAGGAGCCGCTGCTGCGCTCACCTGTCTGCACTGGATGCAGCAGCATCAAACCCTCAGGTGTGAGAAGCGTGAGGTCCGTATGGGGTTTTCAGAATCTGGATGCCAACAGGAATGTTTCCATTCAGTGACAGAAAGCAGAGAACTTGAAAATGGTCTTGTAAATCATATCAGAAAGCTGCATAACCCTTTGAGCGTCACAGGTTCAGGCTTTGCTCCGTGCCACTAGAGGGCGCCGCTGTTAAGCCTTTGTTTCATGGCAGATGGGAACCGCCACCTGTTGCTGTCGGACAAGAATAAAGCCGCTCGTGTGTGAATGCGACTCCTTACAGCGCGTGGTATTACTTATTTATTTTATGCACTTGTATAGCGCTGACATATTCCACAGCGCTATAGTGCCATCAGCATCACGCTGTCCCCAAAGGAGCTCACAATCTAAGGTCCCTGTCAGTATGTCTTTGGAGTGTGGGAGAAAAACGGAGAACCCGGAGGGAACCCGCGCAAACACGGGGAGAACGTACAAACTCCGCGCAGATGTTGTCCTTGGTCGGATTCGACATATTAGTTATTATTTTCTATGTAATCGCTAAACCTACAGTGTAATGCCCTCTAGTGTGTGAGTGAGAGAACTGCAGCCACTATGAATGATTATTTATCGGATGAATCCAATAGACAGAGGACTGTATACCGACCCCCCTCAGCCTCAGCTCTGTGCTGCTGGGTCTTGACTCCGTTCAGCATCAGGGTGCTCAGAGCTGACCAAGAGCCGGGGGTGAGGAGTCTGGTCTGGGGTCTAATATTAATAAAGGGGTTATCAGGGCTGGTCTGGAGTTTAAAATGAAGTTACGGGTCTGGTCTTAGGTCTGACATTAATATAGGGCTCTGGTCAGGGGTCTGAAATTAATTTAGGAGTCTGGTCTGGGGTCTAATATTAATTCAGGGGTCTGGTCTGGAGTCTGATATTAATATACTGGTCTGGGATCTGAAATTAATTTAGGGGTCTGGTCAGGGGTCTGATATTAATTTAGGAGTCTGGTCTGGGGTCTGATATTAATATATGGGTCTGGACTGGGGTCTATTAATTCAGGGGTCTGATATTTAATATATACTGGTCTGAGGTCTGACGTTATATAGGAGTCTGGTCTGGGGGTCTGATATTAATATACTGCTCTGGTCTGGGGTCTGAAATTAATTTAGGGGTCTGGTCAGGGGTCTGATATTAATTTAGGAGCTTGGTCTGGGGTCTGATATTAATTAAGGGGTCTGATATTTAATATATACTGGTCTGAGGTCTGACGTTATATAGGAGTCTGGTCTGGGGTCTGATATTAATATACTGCTCTGGACTGGGGTCTGATATTAATTTAGGGGTCTGGTCAGGGGTCTGATATTAATATACTGCTCTGGACTGGGGTCTGATATTAATTTAGGGGTCTGGTCAGGGGTCTGATATTAATATACTGCTCTGGACTGGGGTCTGAAATTAATTTAGGGGTCTGGTCAGGGGTCTGGTATTAATTTAGGAGTCTGGTCTGGGGTATGATATTAATATAGGGGTCTGGTCAGGGGTCTGATATTATTTAAGAGTCTGGTCTGGGGTCTGATATTAATATAGGGATCTGGTCTGGGGTCTGATATTAATATAGGAGGAGGTCTAATATTAATATAGGGCTCTGGTCTGGGACCCGAAATTAAATAGGGCGCTGGTCTGGGGTCTGATATTAATATAGGAGGAGGTCTGATATTAATAAAGGGGTCTGGTCTGGGACCCAAAATCAAATAGGGCTCTGGTCTGGGACCCGAAATTAAATAGGGCGCTGGTCTGGGGTCTGATATTATATTATACATTCTTCAAACAGGAACTAGCTCGGGCAGGCAAAGCTCTGACAGATTTACATATTTCAGCTCAAATAGCAGGGAACCAAATATGGAGGCATCTGTATGACGAGAAGCCGGTAACCACAGGCAGACCATTTTTGCATAAACACCTCTGATATGTATCGGCTATGCACCCGTAACAACAGCTATCAGCCTGGCTCATAGAAGCAGCCCCAAAAGACTCGCACAGTGCCCCATGACGCCTCTCTTTATGCAGCTGCCACAAGGGGGAGCTCACTGCATACATATTTATACCACTTCCTTTAGAAGATACATACATAAAAAACACCCTTTGCTGGCACATAAGCTTTCACCCCCGACTGATCAAAGGGCCAATTATTAGCTGCACCAACTCATCCCGTTTCTAGATGTCCACTTTCCTAGATACCCCTTATCTTTAAGAAATACATGGGGCCCCCTGCTTTCTGTGGTTGACATCACCTGGGGCAGTAGTTTCTGGCGCTTCTATGTCATACATGCATTATGATACATATGGCCTTGTCCATAGGCATCTCCTGCCCTTCTGGACATTGGGAGCCCACATACATGGAATATTGAAAATTGAGCACTGATACATTGTATCAACCCCTCAGCTTTAGGAGTCTGGTCTGGGGTCTGATATGAATATAGGGGTCTGGTCAGGGGTCAGATATTAATTTAAGAGTCTGGTCTGGGGTCTGATATGAATATAGGGGTCTGGTCAGGGGTCAGATATTAATATAGGAGTCTGGTCTGGGGTCTGATATGAATATAGGGGTCTGGTCAGGGGTCAGATATTAATATAGGAGTCTGGTCTGGGGTCTGATATTAATATAGGAGGAGGTCTGATATTAATATAGGGGTCTGGTCTGGGACCCGAAATTAAATAGGGGTCTGTTCTGGGGACTAAGAAAGGGTTTAACACCTCTGTTCACTGACAGCCAGCAGAAATCTTGAAAATGGTGTAAAAACTGAAGCACAAAGTATGAGAAAAATGCAGAATTTACCATGAGATGAAAGGCTGCACTTTTAGTGTTCCACCACCAGATGGTGCACATCCTCCATAAATTTCTCTACTCCCCTCCATCAATCAGGAACAGAAGCTTCACCTGGGAAAACGCATCAGTTCGCCATCTTCAATGGCGTCAGACAGTGTCGGACTGGGGTACTTAGGGCCCACCAGTGTAACTGATTCTGGGGGCCCACCTTAGGGCTCCTGCACACAAACTTTTTTTTTTTGCCATGTCCGTACCGTTCCCTTCACTTAAAGCAGGGTTTCTCAACTCCGGTCCTCGGGACCCACCTACCAGTCTGGATTTGAGACTATCCCACAGAATAAATACCTGTGGTAAGTCCTGATGCATTGACACTAATTATATCACCTGCTCAATACTAAGGAAATCCTGAAAACATGACTGGTAGGTGGGTCCCGAGGACCGGAGTTGAGAAACCCTGACTTAAAGGGAGTCTGTCACCAGCATTTCACTTTTTTAACCCTTCCCACAGCTCCCTAGCATGCTTACAGTTAATCAAAACATTACCTCTGGCATCAATCCTGGACTTATAAAACCATCAAAAACAATCTTTATAACATATGCAAATGAGGGCTCGCAAGTGCCCAGGGGCGGCGTTACCCTCGTAGCTGCCCTGCTAGCTCAGCCTTTTTATTGCGTCCCCCCGCCCCTTCCTACCCTCTGACCGCCTTTCTCATAGCTTGTTATTCCGCCGATATCCCGCGCATGCGCACTGCGATGCCCATTCCTTGTACGGCATCACAGTAACTATTGCGCATGCGCCGGCTGACGACGCGAAAACACAACAAAGGAGGCCGTCCATCGGCGCATTAATTACTGTGATGCCGTACAAGGAATGGGCATCGCAGTGCGTGCGCATGCGCGGGATATCGGCGGAATAACAAGCTATGAGAAAGGCGGTCAGAGGGTAGGAAGGGGCGGGGGGACGCAATGAAAAGGCTGAGCTAGCAGGGCACCTACGAGGGTAACGCCGCCCCTGGGCACTTGCGAGCCCTCATTTGCATATGTTATAAAGATCGTTTTTGATGGTTTTATAAGTCCAGGATTGATGCCAGAGGTAACGTTTTTATTAACTGTAAGCATGCTAGGGAGCTGTGGGAAGGGTTAAAAAAGTCAAATGCTGGTGACAGACTCCCTTTAAATGTGGCCACAAAAAAATAAAAAAAGTCTCCGTGTGCATTCCGTGTCTGTATGTCCGCATGGCCGTTGTGCAGAAATGATAGAACATGTCCTATTATAGTCGGCATTACAGACAAGGATAGGACGGTTCTATTACAGGTCGCTGTTCTGTTCCGCATAATGTGGAATGCACACACCCGGTATCCATCTTTTGCGGATCCGCAATTTGCAGACTGCGAAACATCCCACAGTCGTGTTCATGAGCCCTTACCGTGATAACAGAAATATTAAAGGTGAAGTATGATGGCGGACAGTCACAGCACAATGCACAAACATACATGTGGCAGAAGTTACACATATACGGATATCCTGCACTTACACAGGCAGCGCACACCAATCACTCATTGGACACATGTGGCACACAAGACACTTCTACGTGGCTCACATGCCACTGATGCATATGTCACATATGCCGCCCCTGGGCACCTACACACTGAACGCCGCCCCAGGGCACCTACACACTGAACGCCGCCCCAGGGCACCTACACACTGAACACCGCCCCTGGGCACCTACACACTGAACGCCGCCCCAGGGCACCTACACACTGAACGCCGCCCCAGGGCACCTACACACTGAACACCGCCCCTGGGCACCTACACACTGAACACCGCCCCTGGGCACCTACACACTGAACGCCGCCCGTGGGCACCTACACACTGAACGCCGCCCCTGGGCACCTACACACTGAACGCCGCCCCTGGGCACCTACACACTGAACACATTGGGGGGGCCTAGGGCAGTGTCCCCCCCAATGCCACTCTGAACTCTGCAGAGAGCAGCTCACATTCATAGATCTGAGTCTGCTATAAACAAATCCCCTATTTCCCCCTTACAGCCTCCTACAGCTCACTACTGTCACCACACACCTGAGACATCAGCCCAGCACCGCAGAGGAGTCCTTCCCTCCAGCAGCCAGTTTTCTGACAGCAGGGAGGGCAGGAGGATGGCCAGACATGTTCTCTCCTCCTTCACAGCCAGCAGCCCGGGAAGTCTAGAAGATACTGCAGGGCCTCCTGTACAATTTACACCAGTAGGAGGCTGCATCACTGTGCCATACTGCCACCTAGTGGCTACAATAATTATTTCTCCTGAGAAACAAGAGAAATAATTACTCCTCCGTCTTATCTCCGGCAGGGCCGGTTCTAGGTGAAATGGGGCCCTGGAGCGAAAAACAATAAGGCCCCCCCCCCATGACACTTGATGAATTTTACAGAAGAAACACTGTATTTTGTGTGGCACAGTGTATGCTAAATGTGTATGAGGCCTCATGCACACGACCGTTGTGTGCATCCGCGTCCGTTCCGTCATTTTTCACAGTTTAACGGAGGTCCCATTCATTTCTATGGAGATGTGAAAAAAAACTGATTAGTCCTCTGTTTTTTCTCCGCGTTCGTGATCCGTGATTCCAGTCCGTCAAAAAAAATATAACCTGTCTTATTCTTGTCAGTGGAAAACGGAGGACAGACCCATTCAAGTCAATGGGTCCGTCAAAAAAACCTGACGCACAACTGGTATGTCATCCGTGTCCGCGTCCATGTCCGTTTTTTTCTACAAGACCTTGGTGCAATAAAATTACACTTTTCATTAACCTTCCTTTTTTTTCCCGTGAGACAAAAAAAAAAAGGAAGACACAAGGAAACACAACTGAAGCCAAATCGGACACGGACCACTGAAGCCAAATCACGGACAGTGAAAAAACACTGTCGTCTGCATGAGGCCTGACAAACATATTTCACATGAACACTTACAGTTACTTGGCCCTTGGGGATCTCGGACGCCACTTCCACACTTTGGCCGGGGGCTCGGCGGAGCTGATGTTCTGTTTTATCCTAAAGAGAAAGATTTCATAATAAGGATTTGGAGAAGGGGCAGAGGGATAGCAGAGCAGGGAGAGGCCGGTGCTGCTACTAGGGGGTCATACCATGGGGGAGTAATAAAGCCCACCATAATGCCCCCCAGTAGTAATAATTCTCCTTATAATCTTATAATGTGACAGTGCAAAAAATACCCCCTTGTAATGCCCCCAGTTGAGCTAATGTCCCCATAGTGCCCCCATAATGTGCCAGTATAAAATACCCCTATACAGTGCCCCCAGTAAATGCCCCCATAGTGCTCCTCTCCCCCCTCCCTCCTAGTGCCCCCCATAATGTACCAGTATAAAATGCCCCATATACAGTGCCCCAGTAGATTCCCTCAGTGTCCCCCATAATTTGTAAGTATAAAATACCCCTTCTCAGTGCCCCCGTAGATGACCCCATAGTACCCACCATAATGAGTCCCAGTATAAAATGCCCCTATACAGAGCCCTCATATACAATAACCGTTCTTTGTGGCCTCAGTAGATGCCCCTATAGTGCCCACCAATAATGTGCCAGTAATAAGTGCCCCCATAGATGTCCCCCAATAATGTTCCAGTAAAATGTGCCCTCATAGATGCCCACAATCATGTACCAGTAACAAGAGCCCCCCATATCATGTGCCAGTAGCCAGAGGACCCCCCCCATCATGTGCCAGTAGCCAGAGGACCCCCCCATCATGTGCCAGTAGCCAGAGGCCCCTCCATCATGTGCCAGGAGCCTGACCCTCCCCATCAACAATGTGTCAGTAGCCAGAGGACCCCCCCATCATGTGCCAGTAGCCAGAGGCCCCTCCATCATGTGCCAGTAGCCTGACCCTCCCCATCAACAATGTGTCAGTAGCCAGAGGCCCCCCCATCATGTGCCAGTAGTCTAAGCCCACCATCATGTGCCAGTAGCCAGAGCCACCCCCAATATTGTGCCAGTAGCCAGAGGCCCCCCCATCATGTGCCAGTAGCCAGAGCTCCCCATCAACATGTGCCAGTAGCCTGACCCTCCCCATCAACATGTGCCAGTAGCCAGAGCTCCCTCATCAACATGTGCCAGTAGCCAGAGCCCCCCATCATGTGCCAGTAGCCAGAGCCCCCCCTCATCATGTGCCAGTAGCCAGAGCCCCCTCATCAACATGTGCCAGTAGCCTGACCCTCCCCATCAACATGTGCCAGTAGCCTGAGCTCCCTCATCAACATGTGCCAGTAGCCAGAGCCCCCCATCATGTGCCAGTAGCCAGAGCTCCCTCATCAACATGTGCCAGTAGCCAGAACCCCCCCATCATGTGCCAGTAGCCACCAGTATTGCACACAATTTCACCAAAAAAACAATAAAAACACTTATACTTACCTCCATGTCAGCGATGCGATGCAGGCTTCTTCCGGCCTGTTTCCCGCGCTGTACGGCTCAGGCGGCACGATGGCGTCATCGTGGCGCCTGCACCGGCCTCTGATAGGCTGCCGGCCTAGTGCCTATCAGAGGAAGGGGCAGGGACACACCTCTCCCTCCCCTGCCCTGCTGCACAGCCAATGGAAGCGCTCATCTCCGTGTGACTGTCCGCCGCTGCTCCCACGAAAATATAGTTAGTTGCAGGCCGGCACGGGGGGCCCCTAAGGACTCAGGGGCCCGAGGGCAATTGTCCCCCCTGCCTAAATGGAAGCCCCGGCCCTGATCTCCGGGCGCAGGAGACTGGGGGCCTACCGAGGAATCCCCCGCCTCCCCGGTGGGCCAGTCCGTACCTGGCGTCTGATATGCGGCAGCTGGCGGACACATCCGATTTTCAGAGATTGTTTAGAAAGCGGTCATTGTCGCGTTACTTTCATATAAAAATATAGGGCTCCAAGGCAAGATGAACTCCCCTAGGGGGAGAAGGAGACTCCATAAGAATGCAAGAGAAGACAAGTTCAATTATACAATAATCTCTGCTGCCACTAGAGGGCGCTAACTGCATAGACATATAGAGGCCACTAAGAGCTGTTTAAAGGGAACCTGCCACCGGGATTTTGTGTATAGAGCTGAGGACATGGGCTGCTAGATGGCCACTAGCACATCCACAATACCCAGTCCCTATAGCTCTGTGTGCTTTTATTGTGTAAGAAAAAAATATTTGATACATATGCAAATTTTTAACCTGATATGAATCCTGTCTCTGACTCATCTCACGTACAGGACTCATCTCAGGGTAATTTGCATATGTATCAAATCATTTTTTTTATACAATAAAAGCACACAGAGCTATGGGGACTGGGTATTGCGGATGTGCTAGCGGCCATCTAGCAACCCATGTCCTCAGCTCTATACACAAAGTGCCGGTGACAGGTTCCCTTTAAATCCAAATCCCTCTGACTTGAGCTCCCCCTAGTGGTGACAGCGGGCAGAATCTATATGAAGGTCATCAGGAAAGAAGGGGATTCGGAACTGCACACCGGAAAATGTCATCTCTGATTCCTCTAGAAAATGTAGATGAAATAGAATAACACTTTTATAAAACTCAATGATGCATTTCAGAAGAATTTTATGGCGGCCCAGTCTAAGGCCACTTTCACACTAGCAGCAGCCTTCTCCGGCGGGTGACTCCGGCCCTGTTGACTATAATGGGGTCGGCCGGAGTTCCGGCGGGAGCACAGAAAACATGCCGAGAAGCGGCCGGAATAAAACTACAACATGTAGTAGTTTTATTCGTAGTTTTATTCCGGCCGCCTCTCGGCATGTATGCTGTGCTCCCGCCGGAACTCCGGCCGACCCCATTAAAGTCAATGGAGCCGAAGGGGACCTCCGGAGGCACGCGTGCACTAGCGGCAGCACGGATTCGGCAGGCTGTTTACCCACTGGAAAAGCCTCCTGGAGAAGGCTGCCGCTAGGCACAAGAGCCAATCTGGGCCCTTTAACCCCTATAGGCCCCTTTCACACAAGCAAGTTTTCCACGCGGGTGCAATGCGTGAGGTGAACGCATTGCACCCGCACTGAATCTGGACCCTATTCACTTTAATGGGGCTGTGCACATGAGCGGTCACTTTCACGCATCAATTGTGCGTTGCGTGAAAATTGCAAGCATCCGCAAGCAAGTGCAGATGCGGTGCGATTTTCACGCACGGTTGCTAGGAGACTATCAGGATGGGGACCCGATCTTTATTATTTTCCCTTATAACATGGTTATAAGGGAAAATAATAGCATTCTGACTACAGAATGCTTAATAAATTAGGGATGGAGGGGGTTAAAAAAATAAATAATAAATTAAACTTACCTCATCCACTTGGCTCGTCTTCATTCTTCTTCTTTGAGGACCTGGGAGGAAAAGGATCTTTAGTGATGTCACTGCGCTCATCACATGGTCCATCACCATGGTGATGGGCCATGTGATGGACCATGTGATGAGCGCAGTGACATAACCAAAGGTGCTTTTACTCCCAGGTCCTCAAAGAAGAAGAATGAAGACGAGCCAAGTGGATGAGGTAAGTTTAATTTATTATTATTATTTTTTAACCCTTCCAGCCCTATTGTACTATGCAGTCTGTATTCAGAATGCTATTATTTTCCCTTATAACCATGTTATAATGGAAAATAATAACATTTACACAACACCGATCTCAAACCCGAACTTCTGTGAAGAAGTCCGGACTCGGGTCTGGGTACCAAACATGCCGATATTTCTCACACGCGTGCAAAACGCATTAAAACGCTTTGTACTCGCAGGGAAAAATCGCACATTTTCCTGCACATGTGACAGAGGCCTTAGATGTCACGGTCAATAGCAACTGCTGCATCTAAGTGGCTACAGAGGGAGCTGCCTCCCATCAGCGCTCCACAAATTAAACTGCTGGGTTTCGATGTCTTGGCATGGCGGCCTAGGGCCTAATGAAGGTCCAGGCCGGCCTGCAGTGTAAACAAAGAAAAGTGACGGGTCATGGCAGGCGGCGAGGCAAAAACATTTTCAAAAAATCCTCCATGTTTGGAATCGCTGTAAAGGCGCTGACCCAGAGAATAACCGTATCATGTGACCTGTGCTTTAAAAGGAACAACGCAAAATGCATCACGTAAAAAGTGAATGGCGGGATTGATGTTTTTTTCCCATCCCTCCAGAAAGAGTTAATAAAACTTAATAATTTACGAATAACAGTCAGGAATAGGCGCTGGAAGCCGTACATCACTGTCTGGGGTGGATGGATAGAGAGATATAATAGATAGATAGATATGAGATAGATAGATATGAGATAGATAGATGATAGATAGATAGATAGGAGATAGATAGATAGTGAGATAGATAGATAGATAGATAGATAGATATAATAGATAGATTAGGGGGATGTCAGTCAGTTATGATGCGGTTTCCTGTGGCAGTGGTCTGGACGTGGGCAGAATACAGATTACCTGGGTTAACCCCTCCCTGACTGAGGCCCCCCCCAGGCTCTTCCTGTCCCCTTGTCCTCAGGACACTGCCGGACTGTTCTGTCACAGGGACAGGATATGAGCCTCTGGGTTCGATCTTCAGCCAAATAAATCCGTGTCTCTTAACCCCTGCACTGCCAGCGCCCCGCACATAGCCCACCCATTGAGCCGTGGGTAATTTATCGCATTAGGACATATTCACACCCGGCAGATTTGTTGCTGAAATTCTGCGACTCAAGTTCAGTTTCTTCCATCTGACTTCGGTTGATTTGGCGACAAGGACACGGATTTCAGAGACAAATCTGCTGCGTGTGAATTCTCCCTCCCTTATCTGATGCTGGGAAAGCTGAGTGACAACCAATATGGCCGCCATATCCGCTCCTGCATATGCCACCCAGCTTTTCCAGGCTCTTGATGGGACATTTTGCCTAGTTATGAGTCTGTAGAGAATCCCGAATGTGGGACTCCATGACTATGTAGACAGGGCAGCACTGTGGAAGCCATCAGTGTGTCAGTCTACACTGCAGTTCTGGCATTATATTCAGGAGCTAGGAAGCACAGGGTGCACTGCTGTTGGTACTGCCCATATATGGTATAGCTGCAGTGCTGAATATGGTACTGAATGGGTGAACCACCTGTGCCCATACGCTGTGATACTGAATGGGTTAACCACCTGTGCCCATACGCTGTGATACTGAATGGGTTAAGCATTGGTACCCATTTGCTGTGGTACTGAATGGGTTAACCACCTGTGCCCATAGGCCTTCATACTGAATGGGTTAAGCACCTGTGCCCATAGGCAGTGGTACTGAATAGGTTAACCACCTGTGGTATTGAAGGGGTTAACCACCTCTGCTCATAGGCTGTGGTACTAAAGGGGTTAAGCACCTGTGCCCATACGCTGTGGTACTGAATGGGTTAAGCATCGGTACCCATTTGCTGTGGTACTGAATGAGTTAAGCATCGGTACCCATTTGCTGTGGTACTGAATGGGTTAAGCACCTGTGCCCATAGGCGGTGGTAATGAATGGGCTAACCACCTCTGATCATAGGCCGTGGTACTGAAGGAGTTAACGACCTGTGGTACTAAAGGGGTTAACCACCTGTGCCCATAGGTTGTGGCACTGAAGGGGTTAAGCACCTGTGTCCACAAGCTGTGGTACTGAATGGGTTAAGCACCTGTGCCCACAGGCTGTGGCAGTAAAGACGCCCAGTACCTGGCTGCGCACACAGGCGAACCGTCTGCGGTGACTAAGAGGTTAATCCTTCATTCCTGGAATTTTTGGAATCCAGAACCTTGAGGTCGGACTGTACCAAATGACAGACAGGTCTGCTGGGGGAGGGAGGATCGAGGACAACCTCTGTGGTGAATGGTTTGATCTTGACGCCAGGGCTCCCCCGGGTTGGACGTGCAGTTGGTGTGTTCCTCTGGAAGCTCCTGGGTGAGCGGAGAGTGCAGGTTGGTACCTGCGGCCGGAGAGGTGAGTGCGTCTTGTGCCCGGTCATGTGACCGCCGTGTGCCCGGTCCTGTGCGCCCCCCCGGCTGCCTGACACCGTGTCTGTGACGTGGGACCGGGCGGATGTTTACAATGTGTCATGTATGTTATATGTAACCGTCTGGCGTCTTGTATGTGATGTGCCCGGTGTGTCATGTATGTGCTGTGTATCGGGCTTCTGATGTGTATGTAGTGGTGTGTGTTCTATGTGTGTAATGCTGTGTATTATGTGTGTGGTTTATGTTCTATGTATGTAATGCTGTGTATGTTTATCTGTATGTTGTATATATGTAATGTTCTGTATGTGTCATGTTTTCTATACACTGTGCTATAACACGTATGTGTGCGCTGATATCCTATGTACATGCTTGCTTCCCATGTTTTGTGACCCTATATACTGTGGATACATGTGTACTATGTCTGTATACATGTATGTGCTGGTATGACCGGCCGCACAGTTTGGGCAGTTCCTTTGGGGTGCATGGCGCCATATACGTGTACTGCGCAGATATTGGGGTTGTCAGTGACCCGGGTGCGGTACACCCACCGCCTGCCCCGCAGCACGGCTAGACGGCACCTCCGCCATTGGTAAGCTGCCACCTCGCCATCTGCCTGCCGCCAGACTGTTTACGCTTGTTTCCAGCGCTCCCAGCATATGGGGCGTCTGTCATGTACTTGTGACGATCCCTGCGGGTCAGACAGCACCCCCGTATACCGCAGTCCGCCATGCCCCCCAACACTTAATACCGCCTTGCCGGGCGGCCGACCCAGCTTTTCCAGGGCCTTGAAGGGCCAATATATACTTTTTACTGTCAGAAAGGGCAGCCTGTGTCCTGGCGGCCATATTGGTTGTCAGTATTTAACATACAGGAAATAATAAAAATAATTGATGTCACCGCCTCCGGGGCTGAATATAATTTTCAGGAATTTGGGTGAGGTGCAGGTGACGAGAGAACATGGGGGGGCGCAGGCGGACGGGTTGTGCAGGCCCCGCCATACACCCTATTTGGGGCGATCATTTTGGCCCTCCTGTGAATTCCATGGTCAGCCAATCCCGGATATGGTCGCTGTGACGGGTACCAGAGGTTGTCACCCTTGTTTTCCTGAAAGCTGGGTGACAAGGCTTGCTGTATAAACTGCCACCCAGCTTTCCCAGAAACCGATAAACCTAAGAAAAGTGCGGACGAGGGTGACGGGCCTTTAAAAAGCAGCATTGCAGGAGCTAAAATAGTAGGTACTGAAAGTGCATTTCAGGGTGGCTGTATACACTTTCTGATGTACCGTTCCTTTAATTAAAGGAGCACTCTGCCCATGTCTTGCATGGGCCTAAGGGGGCGGGGCACGATGCAATCCTGTAAACTATACCAAAGAGAGAATCCTTGTCATGCCCCGCCCCTTCAGATCCTGCGCTGGCCTTAAGACAGAGCATCCCTTTAAGGAGTATTTCCACCATTGCATTACCCTCGTGGGGTGTTCGGGTCAGCACCGCGCAGATGCCCACCGTGGGAAATGGCGGCGTCTTGGGGTCGGAGATTAACGCTGAGGGATTATGTCACAGATTGCAGCATGTGGTGTAACACGCCAGAGCGGTGCGGTCACGCGTGAAAGACTAACGTGTGAGGAGCAAGTTATGACGGGGCTGCCATGACGATGGGCGCTTAATGGGGTATCTACACCTTTAAAACACATCTATGAGGTCGCTAGGATGGTGGGGGCAGAGCATAACACAAGAGACAGTCTTTGTCATGCTCCTCCCCCCTTCTTTTAAAGGGGCCAATAGGAATACAGTAATGGTCTTAAGTGGTAAATGTGGACTTCCCCTTTAAAAAAAAAATTATCCTGGAAAAGTCTGACCTACCTGTGTGTAAAGATGGCGGTTCAGACACGCATTTCCCCCCCCCCCCCCCCACCCCGACTGAGAGAACAATGCTCCGTCTGTCAGGAACCGAAACGATTGCCACATCCTTGGCTGCCGCTCCTTCCCAGACTCTCAGGAGGCGGCAAGACTGGACCTATCATGGAGATTTCCAGGTTGTCACCCAGCTTTCCCGGGGTCGGAAATCTGCCTGGCGATACAACGATTTGCCTCTGTCATTTCCGGGCGGATTTGCACTTCTGGACTCTAGGAAAGACGGGTGACAACCCCTGCGGGAGCTGAAATGGCGGCCATGTTAGAAAAAGCTGGTTATCGGCCACAGGAGGGGGCAGGGTGCAGTGACAGGAGGTCCCGAAATCCCTGCCCCCTGCTGAGGACTCCCTAGTAACATTTCCATACCCAGGTGTGAATAACGCCACCGGCTGTGGCCCTTTAAGGGTTTCCATTCACTTCAATTTTGTGAACAGGCCCCTATTGACATGCGCAAGCTATAGATACCAGCCATTGAATTGTCAGCTATAGAAAGTGGGGGCGGCCATTTTGAGAATGTCTAGTGGGTCTTTCCCAGTCAGACGTAGCCGGCCGCTACTGGGCGAAAAACAAGGAGAAGGCAGTGGCCAATGTAGGAAGTGACCGTTGCCCATGGCAACTAATCACAGCGCCACTTGGGGCAGGAAGCTGTCTGTGTTGCCCTTAGTGACCAATCACAGCGCTGCTTGCATGTTTCATGAGCAGGGTGCAGAATGATAGCTGTGCTGTGATTGGTTAATACTGACGCTGCTTTTCTCCACGTCATGGGCCGGCACTGGGCCACACAGGGGTTATTGCTGTCCTGTGTCCCCGCCCTCCTGGGGGTCAGAACATTAGGATTCAGTGAGGACAGGAAGCGGTCATGTATGTAGCATGGGAGCTGGAGCGTCTGCGGGTGAGTCAGTGCTGGGAGTGTGCCCTCACCTGCCGGGTGCACTGCTGCCTTCTGCCCTCACTTGTATTGAGCAATAGCCGGGCGGATTTATAGACACTTCCTTATGGGCCGGATATTAACCAGGAGAACCGGCTGCACAGCTGGTGTATCTAAGCTTGTCATGTGTGATACGGCGATTGTGATGCTAGTGTATCTAATCCTGTCATCTGTGGTACTGTCTGAGCTGGTGTATCTACATAGGTCGTGTGTGATACTGCATGCTGAGCTCGCGTATCTAAGCCTGTTATGTGTGATATTGCACGCTGAGCTTGCGTATCTAAGCCTGTTATGTGTGATACTGCATGCTGAGCGGGTGTATCTAAGCTTGTCATGTGTGATACTGTGATTGTGAACCTGCCTTGTGTGATGCTAGTGTATCTAATCCTGTCATCTGTGGTACTGTCTGATGAGCTCACGTATCTAAGCCTGTGATGCGTGATACTGCCTGCTGAGCGGGTGTATCTGAACCTATTACGTTTGATACTGTCTCTGTATCTAAGACTATCATGTGTGGTAGTGTTTGGTGACCTGGAGCTTCTAAGTCGATGCGTTATACTGTCTGATGTGTTGGTGTATCTAAGCTTATGAGTGATACTGTCTGATGAGCGTGTGTATTAAAGCCTGTTATGTGTGATACTGACTTCAAAGCCAGTGTATCTAAGCCTATGGTGTGTGACGGTATAAAATGACTGCAGAGCTGGTGTAACGTAGCCTGTCATATGTGATACTATCTGCTGATCCCATGTATCTAAGCCTATCATATGGATACTGTCATAGAAGTTGGTGTATCTAAGCCTATCCTGTAATACTGTCTGTTGATATGATGTATCTAAGCCTGTCATGTGTGATACAGCTTCAGAACCACACAGCACTAGAATGGTGCAGTGCAATGGCTTCAGGTCACAGGAAGTGGTGCATTTCTGGGCGACCCTGTCACACCTGATGATGTCATCATTACCTGTACTACCCGGGATGTAGCAGTGATGACATCAGATAGCGGCGGAGAATGACACGACTGTGAGCCAGAGGGTTACGTATCTATCGCCTAGACTGGTATCGCTGTGAAATCTACAGGCCCAGCGCCCGACTCCTGGCGCCCGCCTAGAGATTGCCCGGGCTCCTGGCACCCGCCCAGGGATGTCTGTCCATAGAGACACAGGTGCAATTTACATTTAAAGGGCTCCAGGGTCGTCAGTTAGAAAATGGTTCTACAACCGGGAGCGGGCTGGCCTGTGAGCTGTCAGTCTTGTGTCTTTAAATAATACCGTACCCGTCAGTCCGGATCTGATCCTACCAGGAAAACCGCAGATCTACCGCTATAGTAATGTCAATAAAGTCTAGTCCCTCTACGGCTGTCAGCGGGGTTGTCAGGGGCCCGGCGCTGTGCGGCTGCCCTAGGTGTGTCCGCTCGATCACCAGGCGGGGAGTGTGATTATTATAAGCGTATAATTGCCGCTCTGATGACATCATCGCAGTGGCCACAGCCTGTTATTTATACTCTGAAAACTATTTGCCCCCCTCCTCCGCTGCGGTGACCTGCCCTGGTGAATCACCGGGCGACTCCGTACAACCCGTCCTTCAGATAACTTTACTGTATGTTACGTAAGGCGCCGGGCACCGCACGTACATGTGAACTGGCGCAGTGACGACTGCAACCAAGGGCATCTGTTGAGATTGTGCCGCCACCTGTTCACCTTGCCCCTAGGACAACCCTTACGGGAGCCATAAGGGTGGTCATATCCAATAGAATAGTAAATAAAGATGTAGCAGAGCTGAGTTTGTCATTGCGCTTAATTTGATGCCAGTTATAGACACCTTCTGATATTGCACTGCTGTGTCACCTGCTCGGCTCTGCAGTGCTGACTGACTCGGCTCTGCTTGGTCACCCACAGTATTACTGCGTTACGGCCATCTATTTAAATTTTTTTAAAGTGCCACCTCTTATTGATGGGTCTTCTCTGTCTTGATTTCAGATTTGGGGCGGCGTTGCGAGGTGAATGGCCGTCTGCTGGGCCCCAAACGGTAAGAAAAGGGAATATGGCCGCCCAAGGGGGGGGGGGGGGGGGATAAACGGTGGTTCGGCAGCTGGGCAGGTGCCCATTCACACTGCCGCTAAAATCGGAGGTCCGTTTCTGGGAAAGCTGGGTGCCAGCCATTAGGGCTGCCTGGGCCTGATTTAAAGGGACAAGGCTAAATGACATGTGACCGTAATGGAACAACCCCTTTAAGAGACCACAGCATCCCCCTTCACTGCACAACGGCCGCCCAACCACCTACCGTACAGGCATCACTCAGGCCTCTTTCACGCGAACGTGGCCATATTGCAGACCTGCAATATACGGGGCGCCGTTCCGTGTGCATTCAGCATCACGGTGGCGGACCCATTCACTTGAATGGGTCCGGAGATGCGGAACGGAAGCACTACGGAGTGCTTCTGTGGGGTTTCATCCCTTACTTCCATTCCGCAAAAAGATAGGACATGTCCTATCTTTTTGCGGAACGGGCGGATCGCGGACCCATTAAAGTGAATGGGTCCGCGATCCGCTGCGGCTGCCCCACGGTCGGTGTTTGTGCATTGCGGCCCGCAGCACGGCCACGAGGCGCACACATTTGTGTGCAAGAGGCCTTAAAGGGAGTGTGGAGCTTGCAATGCCCTGCACAGCCAAGTGGCCGTGAGCGCTGCTCTGAAGGCGCAGGAGCTGTACACCAGAGCTGTGTCCCCCTCCATTCACAGGATCGCTGGGGGTCCCAGAGTTCGGGCCCCTACAACTATAAAGCAATGCCGTATCCTAATTTTATACGCCATCTTTTAAAGGGGTTGTCTAGGACTGCTTTTTTATTTTATTTTATTTTACACAAAACAGCGCCACCCCTGTGCACAGGTTGTGTCTATCGCCGCTCAGCTCCATTGGAGTCAGACCGACCTGCAATACTGCACACAACCTGTGGACAGGGGTGGCACTCATTTAGTAAGAAAGTAGCCATGTTTTTCTAATGCTCAACAACCCCTTTAAATTAAAGGGGTTGTCCAGGATTAGATACAACACGGCTGTTTTCTTTCAGAAACAGCGCCACCCATGGTTACAGGTTGTGTGCACAATTGCAGGTTGGAGCTGAGCGGCAACACCAGACACAACCTGTGCACAGGGGTGGCGATGTTTTTAGCGGAAAGCAGCCATGTTTTTCTTACCTGTGACCACCCCTTTAAATTTATTTGTAGTGCAATTTGAGGAGAGCGCATTCTGCAGGTAGCGGCGCGGACAATGGTCTGTATTGTGTTAATGAGTGACAGGCATGTTGTCAAACCTCCTGTATGAGATCAGAGGCTCAGGACCCGCAGATCCCGGGTGACGCCGGCGACGTACACAATCCCCGGCTTGTTACACAGGATTACGTGTTTGTTTGCAGTGACAGGGATGCCGACCGCTCGGTGATTCAGCTGTGACCTTTGGCATGGTAACACCGGGGGAGAGGAAGCTGCACGGCCCCTGGCACAGAGGATGCCCATCGACCTCAGTCAGAGAAAGGAAATCTACCTTTGTTGCCCATAGCAACCAATCACAGCACAGCTTTCATTTTACCACAGCCAGATCTGAAATGAAAGCTGCTCTGTGATTGGTTGCTAGGGGCAACAAAGGCAGCCTTCCTCTCCCAGCAGGCTCTTTTCACTTCAGTGGAGAATGTGCATGCTGGGAGTTGTAGTTGTAGACTCCTGGTCTACCTAGGCAGTCTTATTAGTCACTATATGGCAGTTTTATTAATGCCTTGTATGGTGGTATATGTACAATGTATGGCCCTGTTACCTATGCACACTATGGCAGTATCCTAGTGCCTTGTATGGTGGTATTTGTACATTGTATGGCACTGTTACCTAGGCTCTATATGGCAGTATTACTAGTGACTTGTATGGTGGTATTTGTACATTGTATGGCCCTGTTACCTTTGCACTCTATGGCAGTATTACTAGTGCCCTGTATGGTGGTATTTGTACATTGTATGGCCCTGTTACCTTTGCACACTATGGCAGTATTACTAGTGCCCTGTATGGTGGTATTTGTACACTGTATGGCCCTGTTACTGAGGCATTATATGGCAGTATTACTAGTGCTTTGTATGGTGGTATTTGTACACTGTATGGCCCTGTTACTGAGGCATTATATGGCAGTATTACTGGTGGTATTTGTACACTGTATGGCACTGTTACTGAGGCATTATATGGCAGTATTACTAGTGCTTTGTATGGTGGTATTTGTACACTGTATGGCCCTGTTACTGAGGCATTATATGGCAGTATTACTGGTGGTATTTGTACACTGTATGGCACTGTTACTGAGGCATTATATGGCAGTATTACTAGAGCTTTGTATGGTGGTATTTGGGCACTGTATGGCACTGTTACTTGGGCACTATATGACAGTATTACTAGTACACTGTATGGCACATCGGATTTTAAGGTTGGATTTGCATGGTCCGGACGCCGCTCTTATCTGTGAAGCAGATGTCCTTGGAGTTGGTGTTTTCGTTCCTTTGACATCAGGCATTTGGTGTCTGGGGGGGGGGGGGGGGGTCCTTTCAGAAGTTTATTGGTGCTGGAACTTTTCCTCCCCCCTCCCCCATCAATCTCCTTTCATTCCTCATTTCTATTGACATGGCAGAAGCCAGCTCTGCAGGGGAGAGCACGGTGCGGGGGTTGAGGGTGGTCTATAGTACGGTTGTATATAGATTATGTATATGTGTGTACTATATGCGGCGCTGTAGTTCCCCTTCCTCTGACCGCTCTCTTATCTCTCCAGGCTTCCCTCAGCGCTGGTAGGAGCTCCAGAACAAATATGGAGGTGAAAGGTCCCTGCAGCATCGCCACGTCAGGTAAAGTGCACTATATGGGGGTATAAACTATATGTCCATTTACACCCGCCATTGATCTGCTCTGTGGTTGACGACCCCCCCCCCCCCCCCCCGTCTGGTATCCACTGTCCTGTATCAGCCATGTTTGAGTCCAGTATGGCCGCCAAACGCAGCTGATCGGGCTCTCTGTGTGCTAAGGCCGAGTATGGAGGGAATCTCGAAAAACCGCCCCTCAGTGCACATACTGCCTTTCTATATACAATCCATAGCCCCAGGCCTCGAAGCTGAGATAATGCCCCCCCCCCCCCCCCCTCCAGGGATATACTACATCTGTGGGTGCAGCTGGACCCGATTAACGGCTCCCCCAAAGTTGTCACACCCCAGATTTCTGCTTTTCCTCTGTATGGAGCTATATACCCGCCTGTATACCGCACCCCTGCTGCTCCACACACGGGGAGTGCAGGAATTCCATGCTGCCAGCTGTTGTGCTGCTCTCAGATTGTTATCGGCATCTGGGGGTTGTGAGTGAGGACGTGAACAAGTCACCGCAAGTGTGAGCACCGCTCACTACATGCCGATTTAGCTTGGAGGGCGTATTAGGGTGGGTGAGTAGGTGCCTCGTATTAGGAGGGGTGCACCGTCTAGGAGTAGTGCCGCCCACTCGGCAATATTTATAGCCGTCCCCATTATGTTTAGGGGGCTATATGGCAGTATTATTATTGCCTTCTATTTGGGAACTGTAAAGTTCTGTTATCTTGAGGCTATATGGTAATATTATTAGTTCATTCTATGGTAGTATTTGGGCACTATATGGTAGTTACTTAAGGAAGTATTTGGCAGTATTATTAATGTCCTGTATGGTGGTGTCTGGGCACTGTATGGTACTGTTACTTAGGCAGTATATGGCAGTATTATTAGTGCCCTGTATGGTGGTGTCTGGGCACTGTATGGTACTGTTACTTAGACAGTATATGGCAGTATTATTAATGTCTTATATGGTGGGGGCACAGGCACTACCATTGCCAGTTTTCCTTATATTCACTGTGATGGCGGGATCCTGTGAGATGTCTATAACCAGGGTGATTGTGACTCCTCGTGTGATCTATATGACCATATATCTCCGCAGGTGGTGCCCTGCTGGACGCCTCCTCTAAGCAGAGAGCCCACCTGATCTCCGACCTGTCAGAGAAGCAGCGAGACCTCCAGGAGTCGCTGAGACAGAAAGTCAATGAGCTGCGGCGGCTGTGCCTGCAGGAGGCGGTGAGTACTGGGGCCCCTCTAAGTAATGGGTCACTTAATGGTGTGGGGGGCGGTGAGTACTGGGGCCCTCTGTAAGTAATAGGTCACATACAGGTGTAGGAGGCGGTGAGTACCAGAGCCCCTCTGTAAGTAATGGGTCACTTACTGGTGTGGGGGGGCGGTCAGTACCAGGCCCCTCTGTAAGTAATAGGTCACATACAGGTGTAGGAGGCGGTGAGTACCAGGGCCCCTCTGTAAGTAATGGGTCACTTACTGGTGTGGGGGGCGGTGAGTACCAGGCCCCTCTGTAAGTAAAGGGTCACTTACTGGTGTGGGGGGCGGTCAGTACCAGGCCCCTCTGTAAGTAATGGGTCACTTACTGGTGTGGAGGGGGGGGGGGGGGCGTGCTCCTGTGCACACAGGAAACGCAAAAGATGATACCTGTCACAAAAGCCTCCAAACTTCCAGTTCACACGCTGCCTACTGGGGGGAGGGAGGTGACGATCGTCCTGGGGGTATTTGTCACTCCCAGCAGCGGCCGGCCGTCACTTTCGGAGCCCTGCAGCTGTTACATGCACATATGGGGGTCCCGGGGGCAGGGATTTGTCCGGACTTCCTGTCTGGCAGAAAATGGCTGATAACAGGGAGCAATAGAGAACATTCACTGGAGATAAGATAACAGGCTTACTGTCCCTTTTAAAGGTCTCAGTGGGACCGGCTGACCATCTAATGTGTATGGGGGGTCTTCTCCAGTGTTAGGGGTGGGGGGAATGAGGCTGTTGGATTTCAACATGCCCAATCCATTGGTTCTCAGGGCAGATAAGCCATCGGCAGAGGTGTCTGACTGCTACTTTCTCCCCTCTCCCCTGCAGAACACACGCATGCATGGCCGACCTGTGCATGCATGTGTACAAAGAGGCCGGGAGGGATAGGCATGGGCCAAATGCTGTCTAAAGGGTATTGTCTTCTTAAGGTTAACAGCTCTCTATCCTGACTCCCCAATACACATGCATACTGGGCTGGGCTGAGCATGCATGTGTTGCCAATAAGGAGAGGGGAGAAAACTGCTGTCAGACACCTCTGGCTGTGGCTTATCTTCCAGGAGAACAAATTGTTAAAATCCAGCAGCAGAATCCTTCCTCCGACTCTGTCAGGGAAAAGCCGGGAGACCCCATACACATAGATGGCCGGCAGGTGAGGCTGACATCGCAGCCGCAGAGCGGTTGTCAGGTAGCAGTGACGCACTGACACAGCATGGCGGCTTATCCCTGTGTGCACCCAGCCATGATCCCTGCCCCCGCTGCCGTGACATAGGGCTGCCTGTGTGCACAGTCCCCTATGGCTCTCCTAATCCAGTACTGACCTGTTCCCTATTATTCTCCTCTTTAGGAACTGACGGGGCAGGTCCCCCCGGAGTACCCCTTGGAGTATGGCGAGAGACCCCCAATCGTGACAAAGAGACAGAGGGCATTTCGAGTGAGCGCATCCACTGTAACCAGAGCAGAGGTGAGTAGATGCAGGGTCTACAAGACGTCAGGTGAGAGAGGCTTGATCAGTGGGGGTCTAACCGATGGGCCCCCCCCCCCCACCAGAACAGGAGACCACGATCCTCTAACTAGATGCCCCTGCTGCTCTATACAAAGCCCATAGCACCATTGAAAACCAAGCAACTAACTGTGCTCCAGCTACTGGTACATTAAAGGGGTTTTCCAAGGTCCTGATATTGACGGCCTGTCCTCAGGACCCCTTGGTGGGGGTCCGACAGCCGCCACTCCCTCCGATCAGCTGTTTGAAGAGGTTGCGACGCACCATTGAAAGCTGCGGTCCCTTCCTAGTCCAGTGATGTCATAGGACACGTGGCCTTTGCGCAGCTCAGTCCCGTTCAAGTGAATGCTCATGGGGTGCAATACCAAGCACAGCCACTAAACGATGGACGGCGCTGTGCATCCTCAAACAGCAGAGCAGCGGGGGTCTCTGGTGTCGGACCCCCTGCCGCTCTGATATTGATGACTTATCAGGAGGATAAATTATCAATATTTGACACCTATAAAACCCCCTTAATACCGCTACGGTGATTCCTCATGCCTAGGATTGTGTGTGTGTGTGTGTGTGTGTGTGTGTGTGTGTGTGTGTTTTCTCCTCTCCACCAGAGAGCCAAATCCAGCTGTTGCTTGCAGCAGGAAGAGCAGAGATCTCAGACTGACAGTGAAACTCTTGCTGCATCTGAATGAACATGGCTTGCTTCCAATCACGTCAGGTGCTCGTTTAGGGTCCCGCAGCCCGTCCTTGGTAGAAAACGCTGTGGATGACCTTGAGGCTCACTCCTAATCACGTTGTTGTTCGTCCTCCTCGGATCTGGAGTATTATAGACCAGTTGGCCGATATTACAATTTTTTTTTTTTTTGTAAATTATAATAGATAATGAAGGATTGAGATTCATGACTGCCACCTACTGGCTGATCGTGGAATTGCAGCTGTGACAGTATATAGGTTACAACAAGCCCTGGGTGTGGTCTCCAGCATGTTCCTGTTGTGAAACTACAACTCCTAGTATGCTCTGACAGCCGCCTTGGTCTGCACTGCATCCTCGCAGTACAAATGGGGATATATATATTTATTATATTATATTGTTTTTATATTTTTTTGCAGGAGGTACAGCTGGAGCGGTTGGAGAGGGACTTCTCTCTGCAGCTGCAGATGGCAGAGGCGGCCCGGAAGCTGAGTTTGGCAGCTGAGCAGAGTGCGGAGCTGACATTGGAGCAGCGCAGGAAGCGGCGGCTTGTGTATCTGGATGCACTGCGTAGACTGCAGGAATTAGAGGAGCAGAGTAACAACCTGCGCAGGAAGCTGGGCTTGAGACCCACGCACAGAGTGCCACACAGTCTCCTGGGTAAGTGGGCGCCGCACTTATCTCTGGTGGTCTCACACTACTAAGGTCACGTCCTATGATGGTTTGTTCTCTTTCTGTTGCAGATGAGGCGTACCAATCAGAATGCAGCTCGTTGTCGGAGAGCGCCAGCCACGGTGAGACCATTACTGACTTGTTGAGGACGTTACGGGACGTTGTGGAGAAGGTGTAAGTAACTCCTGCGCTCTTCTCCTGCAGATGACGTTCTGTCGTCCGGAATGCGTCCGTCTCCCCCGCGACTGTCTGAACATTCCCGGGCTGTCTCCAGTAGTCCAGAGAGAAGGGTTGGATGGAAGGCGTCGCCTGTAGAGCTGTACTGTGAGGTCCACAACCGGCGTAACTCCATGGCCAGTGCAGCAAGGTGAGAGCGTTGGGCTAGGACGGTCGGCCTGAGGTGCAATCGGGTGAGAAGGCCAGGGGGGCTGCTCCGAGGCTTTAATCAGAGGATCCAGCATATGGTCAAGATAGGCCGTCAGTCAGCCGTTATCTCACGCCTGTCAATTGGCAAAACAAACCAGTCACGTCGCTACACATGTCCATGTGGTTGTTTTTGGTACTGCAGCTCAACCCTATTTTAGCTATTGGATGAGCGCAGTGCTGTGTTGGTTACGGCAGTAAAAGGGTTCACGGTTGGAGATACCAGGGGTCGGGCCCTCCACAATCAGACATTGAAAATCCACGTTAAAGGGGTTATCCAGGAAATAATATTGATGACCTCCTCAGGAAAGGTCATCGATATCATATTGGCGGTGGTCCGACACCTGGGATCCCTGCTGATCAGCTGTTAGAAGATCACCTCTTCCTAGGCCATGTTCTGTTAACGTACATCGGTCACGTGGCCTAGGAGCAGCTCAGCCCCATTGAAGTGAATGGGTGCAGTACCACACACGGCCACTATACAATGGAGGGTGCTGTGCTTGCTAAGCTGCTGGGAGCCCTAAGCGTTGGCTCCCAGCGGGGGTGCCAGAACTCGGACCCCCGCTGATGTGATAATAATGACCTTTTCTGAGGATAGGTCTTTGTTGCCATTTGCTGGATAACTCCTTTAAATGATGGCAGGACCAGAGGAGTAGAATGGAGGTGGACGGTGCAGATGCTTGGCTGTAGGCTACACTCACTTCCATTTAGGGCTGATGCACACGACCATATGAATGGGTCCGTAATTTTGCATTTATTTCAATGGGGCCGCGAAAGATGCGGACAAATTTGTTGCTCCATTTCGTGGCCCCACAAAGAAGATAGAAAAGGCATTTCTATAACGGGCGGCCCGTTCCGATCTGCAAATTGTGGAACGCACACGGCAGCATCCGCGTTTTGTCAACCGCAAAACACGGCGCAGTTATGTGAATGAGCTCATATACTGTATAATCCTGCCCAGTCAGTGATCGCAAATCCTGCTTTATATACAGCAGTGGTTTTGTTTCATTGATGGCTTTTTATTTTTCCCACCCACAGTCCCAGTCGGTCGTTTCCTCGGAGTCTGTCCAGTCTAGAGGGCCGGAGTGTCCCCGCTACCCCCATACTGAGTCGGAACGCCTGCAGCAGTTCTGCTATAAGGTAGGTTTAAGAATTAGGCGGAATACACACGGCCGTGGCATCCTGCTATTGGCCGAAACTGCCGATTTTTGTCAGGACTGACTCACCGTGGCGCCAATGGTGAATTTCAACATGCCCGATCCTTTGTTCTCAAATAAGATAAGCTGCTGTCAGACAAGTCTGGCAGTGTCTTATTGCCCAAACCGTGCATGCATGTGTACGGGGAAGGGCTCCGCTGGCAACTATGGCCAGGTTAAGTCTCACATTGCCCACCTCTTGCTGTCATACTAATTGCCGATCCTTCACCTTCCAGGTCAGACGGCTCCGGATTATCTCAGAGACAATGGACTGGTAGTCAGGACTCTCAGGTGGGCTTCCCCAGCGATCGCCCCAACGTCCATTCGGCACGGAGTCGGCGCAGCAACAGCTCAGAAGCTTTAATCGAGAGACCCCCTCCTACAGAGACCCAGGGAAAACCTTCCTTCAAAAGTTCTGAAGCCCTCAGCGAGCGCCCACAGCCTGGCACAGTGCCCTCTCACCACCAGCAACGAGGGGCGAGATCTCCAGACCCCCGGACACCTAACTCCAATCCTCGGCTTCCTTACGAAGACATCCTGCTGGATTATTACATGGAACGGCAGCAGCAGCAGCAGCGAGGGTGGGTGGAACCTGATGGTCACTGGTGGGTGGAACCTGAGGTTCCGTGGTGGGCAGATCCTGACGGCAGCAGCAGCCATTACTCGCGACGGGATGGCTATTATGATGGGTATCCAGGAAGTCCAGCATTACGGAGCCGCGCTGAAACGCAGCAGCGCAGGAATGTTTCCCGCAACAAGTCGTGTGGCCCCCATTTGACTGATACTTCCCATTTCCAGCAACCTTGGCACACCGACTGCTTCCAACCACGCCCTACTCCTCAGGTTTCCCATCCGGGCCCACGTTCTCGGAGCCAACCACGGGCTCCGCCACCCGAGACGATGGAGAGGCATGTGCATAAAGCTTTGGCTCTGGAGGGACTACGGGACTGGTATCTTCGCAATTCAGCAGCCCCTGCTGGCGTGCAAAGGGGCCCTATCCCTCCTCACATGCAATATCAGAGATACTATCGCCCCGGGTACAACGATGGACACTATCAGGCTGGATCCCCCCTTCCACACTCCATCAGTTTCACTGGGGCCCCAATGCATGGCAGGTATGAAATTCTCTACTAGAAGCCACCGCCGAGTTCAGATCCTCTCTGGTCCGTTCCGCTCCGCTCTGGCGTTAGTTTTATTACACTACAGCTTCTGTGATATTATAACCTTCACTTTTTTCTGTCCAGGCCAAACGCGTTTCACATATAATGTTATGCAGAGGTCTTTATATTAAAGGGGCTCTCCAGTATTACAGCTTCCGGCCTCGCGTCTGCAGTAAGCTAATATTTCTGTCTGGTAGGGCGTCAGCTCTCTATTCTCTTTGGAGGTACTAGTATCAAGCTGACAGCTCAGGGACGTGTCCTTTCTGCTGCAGCTCTCTCTCTCCTTCTCACAGCTCAGGAGGCAGTTGAAGGATGGAACTGAGCATGTGCAGCCTTCTGAGTGAGCAGGACAAAGAAATAAAAACTAAAAAAAAAACAGCAGGTGGCGCTATACAGATAGATTTTATTGCATAGCTCACTGGCTATACAAAATTTTTAATTGCATGCAATTACAAAAGTACTGAGATCCAGGTGCTGGTTTGAAACTGCAGAATATTTTTCGTGGGACAAACCCTTTAAGCTGTAATACTGGAGGATATTGAGGATTAAGCAGTGTTGCCCATAGCATCCAATCACAACATCTACATTGTATCTCCATCTTTGAACGCCATTGTATATTTATTTTACTTATTGATCCTGAGTTACATCCTGTATTATACTCCAGAGCTGCACTCACTATTCTGCTGGTGCAGTCACTGTGTACATACATTACATTACTTATCCTGTACTGATCCTGAGTTACATCCTGTATTATACTCCAGAGCTGCACTCACTATTCTGCTGGTGCAGTCACTGTGTACATACATTACTTATCCTGTACTGATCCTGAGTTACATCCTGTATTATACTCCAGAGCTGCACTCACTATTCTGCTGGTGCAGTCACTGTGTACATACATTACATTACTTATCCTGTACTGATCCTGAGTTACATCCTGTATTATACTCCAGAGCTGCACTCACTATTCTGCTGGTGCAGTCACTGTGTACATACATTACTTATCCAGTACTGATCCTGAGTTACATCCTGTATTATACTCCAGAGCTGCACTCACTATTCTGCTGGTGCAGTCACTGTGTACATACATTACTTATCCTGTACTGATCCTGAGTTACATCCTGTATTATACTCCAGAGCTGCACTCACTATTCTGCTGGTGGAGTCACTGTGTACATACATTACTTATCCTGTACTGATCCTGAGTTACATCCTGTATTATACTCCAGAGCTGCACTCACTATTCTGCTGGTGCAGTCACTGTGTACATACATTACTTATCCTGTACTGATCCTGAGTTACATCCTGTATTATACTCCAGAGCTGCACTCACTATTCTGCTGGTGCAGTCACTGTGTACATACATTACATTACTTATCCTGTACTGATCCTGAGTTACATCCTGTATTATACTCCAGAGCTGCACTCACTATTCTGCTGGTGCAGTCACTGTGTACATACATTACTTATCCAGTACTGATCCTGAGTTACATCCTGTATTATACTCCAGAGCTGCACTCACTATTCTGCTGGTGCAGTCACTGTGTACATACATTACTTATCCTGTACTGATCCTGAGTTACATCCTGTATTATACTCCAGAGCTGCACTCACTATTCTGCTGGTGGAGTCACTGTGTACATACATTACTTATCCTGTACTGATCCTGAGTTACATCCTGTATTATACTCCAGAGCTGCACTCACTATTCTGCTGGTGCAGTCACTGTGTACATACATTACTTATCCTGTACTGATCTTGAGTTACATTCTGTATCCTACTCCAGAGCTGCACTCACTATTCTGCTGGTGCAGTCACTGTGTACATACATTACTTATCCTGTACTGATCCTGAGTTACATCCTGTATTATACTCCAGAGCTGCACTCACTATTCTGCTGGTGCAGTCACTGTGTACAATGGTGTGTGAAGATGGACATGTGGATCAATTGGGACTTTTTATTATTATTGTTGTTTATTGAGACTTTAGTGCTAGGACCCGGTCATCGTGCCCTATGGCGCTGTGACTGCATCTGTCGCCACTTTAAGGCAGACTGGAAAATGATAGCGGCACACTGGTTGCTATTGGACCCTGCCCCCCCCCCTGTACTGACGGCACAGGGGGGACGCTCCTCACCCTGACATTATATCTGAAACCTCTCTTTTTGTGCTAGAATTGCTTTGTGTTTTTGTACCTTGCAAAGTGTGGCCCCGCCGCGTCCTCCGGCCGTCCAGGGACCTGCCCAGGATACAGACCTTATTATCCCCTGTGCTTCATAACCATGAACCGCCAAGTGAGCGCTCTGTCTGTGGGAAAGCTGGGCGACAACCAAGATGGCCGCCATTATAACCTACTGTATACCGTTTGCGCCCAGGTCCGTCTCTGCTCCCATGCTGTAGTCACCCAGCTTTCCAAGGCTCCTATATACCTTATCCTACCGCTCTATGTCCTGGTATGCGATTTACTATCCAAGACTATGCTCCGGTTGGTCGCTAAGCCTGTGGCAGCAGTACTGGCGGCCATATTGGTCATCACTAGCGGTAGGAGACGGCCAGCGTGGGGCTACACTTTGCATTCTCAGTAGATTTGAGCCGCTTTGTAATTTTCTAATGCCTTGTTTCTGCTTCCCCCCCCCCCCCCCTTTTCTTTCCTGTCCTCCATCTTGCTCCCCCCTCCGCCATATCGCACCTCCACCCATCGCATATTCCCACGGCACACACAAACTTTAACCCCCCCCCCTTCTTCTATCTTCTTGCTTTTCCGCCAAAACGCTCCTCATTCCAACGCAATGCACCCCCAATGATGCCACGCCACACACACGACACCCCTCCCCCACCCCATCTATCACTGGCTGCTTCACCAGACACTTTACAGAGTACGTTGACGAAGAATTGTACAACCAGTCGACCGCGCTGAACCGGACGCAAGGACAGCGGTCGACGGAGGGCACGCCGCCCGGGACTTTAGTCTGACACTGGAACCCCGATCCTGCAAGGGATGCACCCGCACGAAGACCGATCTTCCAAGGGAGAGAACCCCCAAAATCCTCCACCGACGGTTCTGCAGCAATGAACCAGCGTGAGTGGAGCAGGACGCGGAAGGATCCGCGGCGGATCCAGAGGCTCCGATGTCCGTCCTTGCCTCTTGTGCAATAAGTACCCCCTCGAATTTGCGCAGAGAGAGAGATTCGTTTTGCTGCAGGGGGACTGTTCCGTATTTTTTCGCCAAGTATGACGTGCCTCCCTGGCGGGGGTTGTATTATCTATAGGACGGTTCTATGTCTCGCTCGGCTATTACGTGTTCTGTACAGTCGCCGGCGTCCCTCTCCCGCAGTGAAGAAAGATTTCCCTACGGACACTTTAATGAAGCCGCCGCTTATCTCGCTAGGAGCCATGACCTTCAAGAGGATGTAGCAGAGCTCAGCGGGTGACTACTTGCTACCACAGCGCTCCCAGACCCTCCCTACTGTATATCTGGCTATTGCTGTCTTCACGCTGAATCTTAGAAGAAGAGACACTGGAGAGAGATGACGGGGCGGGCGGAGGTCTCGCCCCGGGGTGGACGGGGGGCCGAGCTGGACTCGCTGCCTCCGATCAGTTTGGATCATCGCAAGAAAAAAATATAAATCGCCGGACGTTGTCATATCTTGTGGTTGCTTTTAACTGTTACTAAGGGTCCATTCACACGTCCGTTTTTTCTTTCCTGATCTGTTCCGTTTTTTCAGGAACAGATCAGGACCAGATCTGGACCCATTCATTTTCAATGGGTCCTGGAAAAAATCGGACAGCACAATGTGTGCTGTCCGTTTCCGTTGTTCCGTTCCGCATGTCCGTTTAAATATAAAACATGTCCTATTCTTGTCCTGAAAAATCGGATCCTGGTACAATACAAAGTCAATGGATCCGCAAAAAACGGATGACATTCGGATGTCATTCCGTATGTCATCCGTTTTTTGCGGATTCCGTTCCTGGAAACACATAACAAATTTTTTTTTTTTTTTTTTTTTTTTTTTCAAAGAAATCCAAACAACTTTATTTGATTATTGAAATGTATACATGTTCCCGTTTTTTGCGGATCCGCAAAAAACGGATGACATACGGAAACATTTTCAGGAACAACGGATCCGCAAAAAACGGACCGTTTTTCAGGATGAAAAAAAACAGGACGTGTGAATGGACCCTTACACTGAGTTGTGACTGGATAACACTGTGCAATATGTACAAAGCGGACATTTTGTCGGGTCCGTGGGGGCGGGACCTTAATTTGTTATTGGTTGGGACGATTTAACAATAAATGATGAAATGGAAAAAATATATATGTAATTTGTCATCTTCACCTATAGAAATGTCAGGTCACAGGAGCAGTCTTAAAGGGGATGTCCAGCATTCAATACTCTCATCATCCAGCCATGAAATACGTGCTAGATTTTAGATCCCACAGCAGTGACTAGTATGGCCGTGGTGAAGAGGCATGGTATGTGGCGGTACGGACACTGCTCGCAGCCGCTGTGAAGATTGTGGACAACTGCATAAATAGCAATAGCCCCTAGTTTATTAATCCTGGACCTCCAGACCCCCATATCAGACCAGACCCCCATATTAGACCAGACCCTCAGACCCCCATTAGACTTCCACACCCCCTATATCAGACCTCAGATCACACTAAAATGAATAAATTAACTTCCCTCTCCTGGTCCGGCGTTCTCCCCTGTTCTCTTCTTTTCTTGGGGCCCGCGCTGCACAGTCACCTGATTGCAGCGTCATGTCACAGTGCGCTCTGTATGTCCTGACGCTGCAGGCAGACAGGAGCAGCGCGGGACCTGAGAAGAGCAAGCAGGAGGAGGGGTAAGTACAGCGCTTCACTCCCTGCATACTAGTGAGTGCTTCCATAATGGAAGCGCTCACTAATATACCCTTTATAAGATGCAGTGCATCTTATAAAGGGAAAAGTACAGTACCCCTGGCAAAGGGGGCCCTCTGGGCTCCCCTGGCTTGGGGCCCGGTCACAACTGTAAGTGTTGCGACCCCTATAGCTATGCCAGTACTGCTGGTGCAGTCACTGTGTACATACATTACTTATCCTGTACTGATCCCGAGTTACATCCTGTATTATACTCCAGAGCTGCACTCACTATTCTGTTGGTGCAGTCACTGTGTACATACATTACATTACTGATCCCGAGTTACATCCTGTATTATACTCCAGAGCTGCGCTCACTATTCTGCTGGTGCAGTCACTGTGTACATACATTACATTACTGATCCCGAGTTACATCCTGTATTATACTCCAGAGCTGCACTCACTATTCTGCTGGTGCAGTCACTGTGTACATACATTACTTTACCTGTACTGATCCTGAGTTACATCCTGTATTATACTCCAGAGCTGAACTCACTATTCTGCTGGTGCAGTCACTGTGTACATACATTACTTATCCTGTACTGATCCTGAGTTACATCCTGTATTATACTCCAGAGCTGCACTCACTATTCTGCTGGTGCAGTCACTGTGTACATACATTACTTATCCTATACTGATCCTGAGTTACATCCTGTATCATACTCCAGAGCTGCACTCTTTATTCTGAAGGCTTCAGAGCTGAAATCTTATCCTATGTACGTGGGGTAAGTGTGTGTCTTTGGACAACCCCTATGGCCACCATTATACCTTCTATAGTCACCCCACTTTCCATGAGTGGGACAGATGGGGTGACCACTGAACATGGCAGGGGGAATGACGTGCACACGTCCACATCCGATTTATTTCCTACCGCTGATGGCGTCTGAGTCTGCACTTTACTCTGGCACCATTTTGGAAACATGGACTGAAACTCATGGATCAGGGGCAGCGCCACGGACACGGCGGTGTGAATGAGGCCTTAAAGCGTAATGGTGACCCCTGCTCTCCGCTTCAGTGTGTTTTCTGTGGCAGAAACTTCGGCAAAAACAAAACGCTCTGTCTGCCCATAGATAAAAACGTGACTCCGCGCTGGCGAATATTCCACCGGTGGATTTAGAATCCTCCTTGCGGATCCTATGATGCGTATTTTCCACCTCCGTCATCTTTAGTGTGGAATACGCGTCATCTGCGTCATTAAAGCGCACGGACTGTGGCAGGTATTTCCTATCGAAATCAATGGGCGTACGCAGATCTTATTGGGCCCCATAACAAGACAGTATGGGCCCCGCCTGCCCCCACCCAGTTTCCCAGTATGAGAGCATCAATCACTCCCAGGCAATGTAGAAGGCAAAGCTCCAGATTTCTGAAGATTTTTTTAAAAAAGAATTTTAATAAAATAAAAAAAAAAGGTCAGACTCGGGCTCTCCTAACGACAATAGGCCATAAAACGTGGAACGGGTGCTTCATAAATGTGGCGCTCATTCTGAACAGCGCATTTCCCGATGCATTTTATACAAAACCACTGGCATCAGTACACTGCGTCCCTTCTATTAAAAAGCTGTCTGTCTGCAGCCACCACTAGGGGGAGCTCAGTGCATAGGAATAGACATGAGCCAATTGATTTGTCTCATCAAGCAGGGTTCTGCGCCAAAGATGAGGACGCTCCCCGTGCGGGTCCATTGACAACTCCTGATAATATTGCACTTGCTTCCGCTCCTGGGGCAGCGACTGCTTGTGCCTGGCTACACTTCTGGGTGCACTCGCATCAGCAGCGCAGGTGCAAGACTATCAAGACCAGTCCTGTCAATCAAGAGGCAGGGGGCGTGTCCTCAGCTTGCATGATGAGACAGATTGATTACGGGCTTGTTCACACGACCGTGCCGTGTTTTGCGGATCCGCAAAAACACGGATGCCGTCCGTGTTCCTTCCGCAATTTGCGGAACGGACGGACCTTTATAGAAATGCCTATTTTTGTCCACGGAACGGAGCAACGGATGCGGACAGCACACAGAGTGCTATCCGCATCTTTTGCGGCCCCGTTGAAGTGAATTGGTCCGCACCCAAACCTAAAAAAATGCGTCTCTGATGCGGAACAAAACCACGGTCGTGTGAATGAGCCCTGATTCACTCATCTCTACATGGGAAGAAATACAGTTACAGTTAACTGAAAAAGAAGCTGTAGTCATCTGTTTGGACTGAGCTCCCCCTAGTGGCGGCTACACGAAAATGCTGTGTTTTTACATCGGAAAGAGGAGGCGTTTAGGGGGGCTGTCGCACTTCTGCAAATGGCATTTATCATGTACACAGGCGGGTTGTCCCATCATGGACATTGGGGGCATATCGCCCGGATATGCCCTTAATGTGTGATAGGTGCGGGTCCCACCTCTGGAACCCGGACCTTTCCTCCGAATGGAGCCGGCAAAAGGGACTCATGCGCGGTTGCTAGGGTTGCCACCTTTCCCAACAAAAAATACCGGCCAAGTTAAGCCACACCCCAAAGGGGTGTCATAATGTCCCCATTAGTGCCCCCCAGTAATATTAATGCCTCCACTAGTGCCCCAAGTATTAGTAATGCCCCCATTAGTGCCCCAAGTATTAGTAATGTCTCCATTAGTGCCCCAAGTATTAATGCCCCCCAGAATTCATAATGCCCCCATTAGTGCCCCAAGTATTAGTAATGCCTCCATTAGTGCCCCCAGAATGTATAATGCCCCCATTAGTGCCCCAAGTATTAGTAATGCCTCCATTAGTGCCCCAAGTATTAATGCCTCCATTAGTGCCCCCCAGAATTTATAATGCCCCCATTAGTGCCCCAAGTATTAGTAATGCCTCCATTAGTACCCCAAGTATTAGTAATGCCCCTATTAGTGCTCCACAGAATTTATAATGCCCCCATTAGAGACCCCAAGTAATATTAATGTGCCCATTAGTGCTCCTGAGTAATAGTAGTGGCCCCCCTACATTTATTTCTATGAGAGCGCCAAAAATAGTCAAGCGGCACACTTGGCTATTTTCGGAAGTCTCTTTTAAACGAATGCGAAGCGCACCTCACAACTGCGCCCATTGCTCCACAGAAATGAATGGAAGGCGGCCGCACATGAGCCATGCCCCCACCGGCACTTTGCCGGCTCCGTTCTAAGGATAGGTACGGGTCCCAGAAGTGGGACCCGCGCCTATCAGATATTGTGGGCATATCCTAGCGATATGCCCCCTATTTACAAGATGGGCGTACTCCTTTAACACAAGGCACTTCCTATGGCTACTTTCACATAACATCCGGTTTTGAGATCCGGCAGAGGAAAAATCACCCGTTCAGAACGGATCCAGTTGTATTCTATCACAAATGGGTGCCGAATCTGGTTTTCTCGTGTCCAAAAAAAAAAGGTCCGGCACCCTTGACTTACATGGTTTTTGACGCCGCACACAAAAAAACGCTGCTTAGAGCGGTTTTGTGTCCGGCATGGGAACGCAACAAAATGGAATGCATTCTGGTGAATTCCGTTCAGTTTTGTCCCCGTTGACAATGAATGGGGATGAAACTGGAGCATTTTCCTCCGGTTTTCAGATCCTCTGCTGGATCTCAAAACCCGGAAAGGAAAACACAGATGTGAAAGTCGCCTAATGCATTGTGATTGTCCATATTTCCTCCTTTGCTGGCTGGATTCATTTTTCCATCACATTTTACACTGCTCGTTTCCATGGTTACGATCACCCTGTAATCCAGCGGTGGGGGTCGGGCTTGCACACTGTAGAAAAGTCCGTCCTGGGCATCTCTGGTAGTCGGGATAGCAGGACAGAGCGTGCGCAGCAGCAACATTCCCGGCTACCTCGTATCTGCACTGCAGCGGTGGCCGCAACCGTAAGATGGAAAAAATGAATCCAGCCAGCAAAGGAGGCAACATGGACAATCACAATACATTAGGAAGGGTCTTGTACATGATAAATGCCATTTGCTGAAGTCACTGAGACAACAACCCCTCTAAGCAACTGCTTTGAATCAGCCCGTGCACCAAGCGGCAGAGTCATGAACACTGTCTAGAAGAAAACAGCTTTTACTTGTGTCAGTTTATACGTCATTTTCTACACAGTGCACCCCCCCTCCTCCACATGACATGGTTCATTCCACCCCCCCCCCTCCTTTTCCATACACCAAAGAGGTCTCTCCCAGTCGCGCCTGCAGTGACGTCATGCCAGTAGAGTCCCGAGCTTCACTGACGTCAGTAACATGCGCCGTTCCTGCGACGTCATAGCGGGAGACATGGAGGAGCGGCCGGCGAGGGACTGTGACAATTCATTGTGTGATAACCGATCCCAGGTAATGTGCCGGGGGGGGATACCGGGTGCAGCCTCAGCCGGCTCTGGGGCTGCGATATCGGGAGGGTGAGGGGCTTCTGGCCGCACGTGTTTGGAGGGGGGATTGCTCATCATGGGGGAGGGGGGGGCATACAAAGGCTCTGTGCCCAAACACGTGGAACCGGTGATAGCGCTGCCTCTACTGATGCTTCATATGGGACCCTCTGTGCCCGTGGCTGTCCGAACTACAAGTCCCAGCAGGCCATGGCATGCTGGGATCTGTAGTTTCCCAACAGCTGGAGAGCCACAGGTTGCAGGCTGCTTCTATAGAACATGATAGAGCCAGGTATCTGCTTCTAGTAAGCCACTGGACCTCTGGTATATGTGGTGAGATCTCAGGGGCAATGGCTTAACTAGTAATCACCCAGTATTTTTGGGGATAATTGCTTAACTAGTAATTGCCCAGTCACCAGTGAATTGAGCTTCAGTGCTGTGGTAGATGTGTTACTGGACTCGTGCCACCAGAGGGCGCGCTTCTAGGAAAAATGTGTGTGTGTGTGTGTGTGTATATATATATATATATATATGTACCGGTGTGTGTGTTATTTAGGCAGTTGTATCACGTGTTGTGTGTGTTCGCCTCCATTAAAGGGGTTGTCTCAAGATCGAGACTAATCGCCACCTATCCAAGGGGCCCCTCACTGGCTGTGAAAAGGGCACTGGCTTTGGATGCAGGATGAGTGAGACTGACTGATATTGTGGCGGTCATGGGGAACGGTGATAAGGGTTGATCTTCTTAGGCAAATCCCATTTAAGGGTGACCCGATCACTGGGGGGGGGGGGAGGGGGGGTGTCCGGTACCCTCTACCTGGTGGTGTAGCGCCCGCTTCTGTCTACAGTCTGTCTCCAGAGTTGGGTTTCGGGGGTGACACTGCTTTCTCGTTGGCACCCCTAGGTTTTTAGTATCGATGGGGTCCCATCAGTCAGGCATAAATCGTTCTGTAAATTTTGTCATGAGGGCACGCCCACGACTGGGGCTCCGGGATGCCGTCGTCGGCAAAGCCAGTGCTCACCCCGAAAAAATGGCTGACAGAAAACGGGGGCAGGTTAGTGAGTTGCGCCCGTAGGAACGGCTTGGGCGGCCATCTTGGTTTTGCATTTTCTTTTTAGCTTCCTGTATGGGCAAAAAAGCCCGAGGCTGCCCTACTGAGGTGCGTCCAAGAAGCCCGGGGCTGCCCTCCTGAGGTGCGTCCAAGAAGCCCGGGGCTGCCCTCCTGAGGTGCGTCCAAGAAGCCCGGGGCTGCCCTCCTGAGGTGCGTCCAAAAAGCCCGGGGCTGCCCTCCTGAGGTGCGTCCAAAAAGCCCGGGGCTGCCCTCCTGAGGTGCGTCCAAAAAGCCCGGGGCTGCCCTCCTGAGGTGCGTCCAAAAAGCCCGGGGCTGCCCTCCTGAGGTGCGTCCAAAAAGCCCGGGGCTGCCCTCCTGAGGTGCGTCCAAGAAGCCCGGGGCTGCCCTCCTGAGGTGCGTCCAAGAAGCCCGGGGCTGCCCTCCTGAGGTGCGTCCAAGAAGCCCGGGGCTGCCCTCCTGAGGTGCGTCCAAGAAGCCCGGGGCTGCCCTCCTGAGGTGCGTCCAAGAAGCCCGGGGCTGCCCTCCTGAGGTGCGTCCAAGAAGCCCGGGGCTGCCCTCCTGAGGTGCGTCCAAGAAGCCCGGGGCTGCCCTCCTGAGGTGCGTCCAAGAAGCCCGGGGCTGCCCTCCTGAGGTGCGTCCAAGAAGCCCGGGGCTGCCCTCCTGAGGTGCATCAAGTGCAGGGTTCTCCTGAGACCTGTTGGGTCACTGACCGGCACAGTGTTTGTGGGGGCATCTATATAGTTGATTAGTTGATGGTATGAACACTACATGTTGCCATTAGAACCTTTCAGTAGTGCAGCCTCAGGCTTTTGGCCTGGAACTTCAAGGGATTTTCTAGTTGGTGTCTCTTAAAGGGGGTGCAGGTTTTCTTATCCTAGTTTTGGGGGGCGGGGGCGCAACCACCTGCAGACAGGATGGCTCTGTGGTAATGCTTGTATGTAATGTTGTGAAGGCCATGTTATGGACTTGGGAGGGGGGGGGGGCAACAAGTCCCAGCAACTCCTGCTCTGTACTTTTAGCCCTGCCTAGTATGTATATCTACCCTTTCTTTTTCTATGGAGGCTAACGCATGTCGGTGACCGTTATGTCACGTGCTTCGCACCCCCAAAAAAAAAGACGTCCATATTTGTGAAGGATGGCTTAGTGCGTTCCACTATGGAACGCCACGCCATTTTATCTCCCTTTCTCTGTGGTTATTGGCCGGCGGTGCTCACGTGACAAGGTGAGGCGCGTTCCACCCAGCTCCCGCCCCCTAGTCTGTGACACGCAGACACGTGGTTTGGAAGCTGTCAGAGCCGACGCACGGTCTGTGGGCGTGGTGTCGCCCCATGCCCGGTATTGATTGGAGGAGGTTGGTCCCCGCCCATGCTGTATATTAAAGAGGCCGGGCGCGCTGCGCTCTTTTCTGCCGTGTCCCGGGCAGCCGCCATCTTGTTTTTGTGTTAGGCCGGAGCCGGTTGTGCGAGGAATTAGGGGAGAAGAGCGGGGCGCCCCCCGGTGGGATTGGTGAGTGACTCGTCCCAGGACGTAATGAGCATAGGTTGTGACTAAATACTATACTCCGTAAGGACCTGGTCCTTACCAGTGATAGTAAATAGCCGACTCAGTGTGAGCTGGCTATTTCCTATCACCGGGAAGGACCTTTTTGCCCCCTAGTGGTCAGGTCCTGAACTGAAATAGTATTTAGCCAGTTCATAGTGAGATGGCTAAATACTATACTCCATAAGGACCTGGTCCTCATCAGTGATAGGAAATAGCCAGCTCCCACTGAGTCGGCTATTTACTATCACTGGTAAGGACCAGGTTTTCCCCCTAGTGGTCAGGTCCTGAACTGAAATAGTATTTAGCCAGTTCACAGTGAGTTGGCTAAATACTATACTTCGTAAGGACCTGGTCCCTGATCTGGTTATTGAACTGTGTTAGGATTTAGTTGATTTTTTTTATGACTTGGTGAAATCCCCTTGTCTATTATGACCTGGCCATTAACTATGTCCAGTAACACATCTTCTACATGGATACAGTGTTATAGTATACAATGAAGTTATATAGGTGACTATAGTAGAATGAGCCTCTTTTATGTTTATTTTTATATTTGAAAAATCTTTAAAATAACCAATGTGACTTTGGAGTACTTGAATTGGTAGAAATGTCCGGTCTTATGATATTCATGGTAAAGCGCTTTCCAGAAACATCTGCCCATGCGATCTCTGTTGGCTATTTCCTATCACAGTTAAGGACTAGGCCCTTAAGGAGTATAGTATTTAGCCAACTCTCTGTGAACCAGCTATATACTACTCTGTAAGGACCTGGTCCTCACCAGTGATAGTAAATAGCCGACTCAGTGTGAGCTGGCTATTTCCTATCACCGGTAAGGACCTTTTTGCCCCCTAGTGGTCAGGTCCTGAACTGAAATAGTATATAGCCAGTTCACAGTGAGTTGGCTAAATACTATACTCCATAAGGACCTGGTCCTCCCCAGTGATAGGAGATAGCCGACTGTAGAGGAGCTGTCTGTTTCCCACCATTTGTAGGGACCTCTTCTTCTGCTTCGTTGATCTGGTTATTGAACTCTGTTAGGATTTAGTTGTTTCTCAATGACTTGGCTAAATCCCCTTGTCTATTAGGACTTGGTCATTAACTATGACCAGTAACACATCTACATGGATACAGTGTTATAGTATACAAAAAAATTATATAGGTGACTATTGTAGAATAAGCCTCTTTTATGTTTATTTCTATTTCTGAAAAATCTTTACAATAAAAAAAAACTCTCATGTGACTTCTGAGCACTTGTATCTTCAGAAATGTCGTTCCTGTGATATTCATGGTAAAACGCTTTGCAGAAACATCTGGTCATGTGATCTCTGTACTTTCCTTGTATGGATTATACTTACCTGCTCAGTGGCACCCGCGTCGCTGCGGATTTCTGTATGGCCACTGCTACATCTCCATGTCGTTCGGATCAAAAGATCCAGTGACGGGGGAGCAGCCAATAGCAGGCCGCAACGGTGACCAGACCCAAGGGGGCTCGTTCCAGTCGTGGCCTGCTATTGCCTGCTCTCCCCGTTGCCAGATATTTTGATTCGAGTGACGGGGAGATGCAGAGGCGGCCATGCAGGGATCGGGAGCGACGCGGGTGCCCTGAGCACGTATAATCCATACAAGGGGCCCGAGATATTTTCGATATCAGATAACCCCTTTAACATTATTTGTTTAAAAAACAAATTAGAAATGTCCTATATTCTCAAAAGGACCTTTTCCATCTATGTTGTACTAGGGAGGAATCATACTGCTGAGGTCCTTTTCAAGGATAGGATTTAGCCGACTCGCATTGAAGTGACTATTTCCCGTACCCCAAAAGGACCTTTTCCATCTATGTTGTACTAGGGAGGAATCATACTGCTGAGGTCCTTTTCAAGGATAGGATTTAGGCTGAGTTCACACGAGCGTGACAGATTAGGTCCGGATGCGTTCAGGGTGCGTTCAGTTAAACTCGCACCATTTTGCAAGCAAGTTCAGTCAGTTTTGGCTGCAATTGCGTTTAGTTGTTCAGTTTTTTCCGCGCGGGTGCAATGCGTTTTGATGCGTTTTTCACGCGCGTGATAAAAAACTGAAGGTTTACAAACAACATCTCCTAGCAACCATCAGTGAAAAACGCATTGCATCCGCACTTGCTTGCAGATGCAATGCGTTATTAACGCAGCCCCATTCACTTCTATGGGGCCAGGGCTGCGTGAAAAACGCAGAATATAGAACAAGCTGCGATTTTAAAGCATTGCAGAAGTGATGCATGAAAAAAAACGCTCATGTGCACAGCCCCATTGAAATGAATGGGTCAGGATTCAGTGCAGGTGCAATGCGTTCACCTACTGCATTGCACCCGCGCGGAAATCTCGCCCGTGTGAACGCAGCCTTAGCCGACTCGCATTGAAGTGACTATTTCCCGTACCCCAAAAGGACCTTTTCCCCTCTATTATGGAGGAATCATACTGCCGAGGTCCTTTTCAGGGATGGGATCCATCAAAGCAAAATGGGCGCGCCGAACGGTGAGGAGACGGAGCCTCTAGGTGCTGCAGCAACGCCCCAATAGCACCTAGAGGCTCATTTGCATATTTTTAAAGTTAGTTTTTTTGGGGCAAACGGCAGAATGTAGGCAGATAAAAGTTACACAGTTATGTACTGCCGACATTAGCATATCGCTGATGTCAGCCAGCTACATAACAAATTTTGTGATGATGGAAACCCTTTAACAAGGCTTCATCTTCCTCACTAAAGGGAAATCTACGCCGTATTGTTTGGGAATAAATAATTTCCTATCTGGCGTCTTCCATTCCCTTTTTATCATATCATGCATATTTTTAAGGACTGGGAAGACTCGTTTTTTCTTATGTTCAAGTCCACTAAACATTTTGTCCTGGACGGACCTATGGACTTTCTCGTCTGAGAGGTCAATGGTCACCCTAATGGCTTTAATCAATTCTCTCAATTAAAATCTGTATCAGATCCAGAGGAATCAACAGAGTCCAAACTTCCTTGGTCTGAATCTGAGGAGCTAGAATACCACATTTTTTGTTCCCTACGTTTAGAGGTAGACGGACCCGGGCTGTTTGGATAAAGCTGAGCGAATCTCCTCTCTAATTACAGTCCCTTAACTCTTCCCTGATATATGGAACCAAATCTTTGGCCATATTTGCAGTACATGTTTCTGGTAATTTTACCAAACACACTACACATTTCCTAATTTTAGGGGTGGATTTTGTTTTCTGCACACCATCCTTATCACTCTGCACGCATATAGGAGAGGCTTGACAGAAACACAAGAGGTTAGCATAAGTATACAGCATCCCCCAAGTGAAAATAACCCACAGCAGCAGGACTCATGGCGGACTCCATCTGGCCTGATCCCAATTCCAACAAACTGTCAGACCTCTGCCATGTTTGCCCCCCTTTTTATTTCTCCTCACCTGCAGACCTCAGATCAGAGGGCGACTTCCGCCTTGATCTACGTTAGTCACAGAACCAGAAGTACCGCTGGAACGCATGCGACTTCCTGTGACGTCATAGTCATGCACCGAAGATTCGGGATGCCATGAGGAGCGCTGAAAAGACAGGAGGAACTAAGTGTCTGGTTGGCACATGGACCTCCACCCCGGCGCGCAGAGGAGGTAAGGTGCAGGATCCCTTACGTACAGACTTCCAGCACCCCAAAGCCCAACTAGGGAACAGGTGCTGCCTGCATCCCTCATGTGCCTAGGCATAATGACAGTAAAATCGCCACCTCTACCTTCCGGCACAAAAGTGGACCCACAGCAAGTGCCGTGAGGATTAACCCGTCTACCACCTGGAGGGACAGGAAGACAGTGAGGAGCCGGAGGAGGGTCATTTATTCTTCCTGTCCCTACCTGGTTGGAGGCGGGTCATCTCTCATGGTATGCCGTCATGAAGGATGAAAGGGAAAATAGAACATGTCCTATTCTTGTCTGCAATTGCAGACAAGATTAGTCATTTTCTATTATAGTATGGGCGATGTACAGTCCGCAGATTGCGGAACACACATTGCTGTGTCCTGCGGATCCGTAAACCACTTACGAACATGTGAATGGACCCTTAGCCGACTCACACTGAAGTGACTATTTCCCATAGCCCAAAAGGACCTTTTCCCTTTATTATGGAGGATTCATACTGCTGAGGTCCTTTTCAGGGATAGGATTTAGCGACCCTGCCTGGCATACTGTGCAGGAGCGACAGTGTAAACGTCTCCTGTGTCTCTCCCAGTATTGATTTTGGTGGAATTTGGTTATTGATTTGTGTCTGCTGTTTCCATGTGTTTTTGTCTGTCCTGGCTCATTTGGTTTCCACTTTGTTTTGGCTGATCTGTCACTAGTCCGTTATTTTGACCCCACTGTACCTTCCCCGTATAGGGGAATTAAGGAGTGACTGTGGACTAGGAGAGATCGTGCAAACAGTTAGGACCATTGTTAGGGTAGGTGAGCATCAGAATTGTCCTTTCTGTGACACATGATTGAAGCATTGTACAATGCAGGGAGTCCCCATTCTAGCAGTAGATGGTGCTCCCTAGTAGCAAAGGTCACCAAGGCTGTGTAATGTGTGTGTCTGCTACATCATACATAGGCCCTGATTTATCAGAACTTCACTCCAGAATTCTGGCATCAAAAAGTGCAAAATATGGCTTTTGTAACTTTTTTTTGCTATTAATTGCGCCAAATTTAGCATTTTTACACAACTCATGCCAGTTTTGCAATATGGATGGAAAAGTGGGTGTGGTTAGCTATGTTAATGATTATTACTCCAGATTTATCATTGACACTTTTTTAAAGTCGCACTCTCAATCCAGGAGGGAAAAATAGGAAAACGGGAGGAGCTTCTCTAGAAGAAGTGTTGGGTGTAAGAACGAGCCACGTTTATCAGACCGCCTGTGACGTGTGATGAATACGGAATAAAGTTCTCCAACCCAGACTCAAGCAAAACGGACTTCAAATACTCTCCTCATGATCAATTCCCCCAGTGTGTGCCATCGGAGACACATGCAAACAGTTTACCAAAGTATCGAGTCATAAAAAAAAGAAAAAATAAGACAATTATTTGAAATGTTTACATATTTTATTCATCTAAAAACATTATTTAACCACAAATTATGGTTATCCCTATAAAAAAAATATGCAGGATTAAAAATGGTAAACTAAACAGCATTGTAGGGCACGTCACACTCTTTAAAACAGGCCTTTTTTTTTTAAATCTGGTGAGATGCTCCCATATTGAGACACATGTCGCCCGTTCCATGCACTGGGGACCGGAATAACCAATGTAATCTCGCCCATGTCAGCGATTTGTAATCTTCTACAGAGGAGTTGCAATATTCTAACACTTCTGGTCCCCCATGTACCCCCAGACTACACCCACACTGTTACCAGCACCCCACTGGTCCCCCAAGTACCCCCAGACTACATCCACACTGTTACCAGCACCCCACTGGTCCCCCATGTAGCCCCAGACTACACCCACACTGTTACCAGCACCCCACTGGCCCCCCCAAGTACCCCCAGACTACACCCACACTGTTACCAGCACCCCACTGGCCCCCCAAGTACCCCCAGACTACATCCACACTGTTACCAGCACCCCACTGGTCCCCCATGTACCCCCAGACTACACCCACACTGTTACCAGCACCCCACTGGTCCCCCATGTACCCCCAGACTACACCCACACTGTTACCAGCACCCCACTGGTCCCCCCATGTACCCCCAGACTACACCCACACTGTTACCAGCACCCCACTGGTCCCCCATGTACCCCCAGACTACACCCACACTGTTACCAGCACCCCACTGGTCCCCCATGTACCCCCAGACTACACCCACACTGTTACCAGCACCCCACTGGTCCCCCATGTACCCCCAGACTACACCCACACTGTTACCAGCAGCCCACTGGTCCCCCATGTACCCCCACACTGTTACAAGCACCCCACAAGCTTTACATATACCTTTAGTAAGGGACAAAAAAATAAATAAATAAAAAATCTCAAGCATGCCACCATCCTCTGTGTCCCTCCAGCACACCGTGCCAGTGCTAAACCATGTTACCCCAGTGCACCCACAGAATCCTAACCAGTAGTACACCATTATAAACATGCCTAAACTGTACTCCCCAAATCCTGACCTAGCCCACCTCTAACCCAGTTAAAGGGGTCCTCTCACTTCTGCACATAGCATTCATCATGTAGATCAGGCCTGCTCAACCTGAGGCCTACATCCTACAGCTTTCAGCCTACAGAAGGGCATGGTGGGAGTTGTAGTTTTACAACAGCTAAAGGGCCGCAGATTGAGCATCCCTGATGTAGATAAAGTTAATACAAGCCACCTTCTAATGTGCTATGATTCTCCACATTGCCTCCATTGCTGGCTAGATTCATTTTTCAGCGGAACAGAAATAAATAGCGGTGGTGTGTACAGGGGCCTAAGAGGTGAGCGTGCAGGAAACCGTTACTGGTCTAAATAACATGAGGTAATGATAGCGAAGTGAGAAAGTCCGGTCCAATATGGCGGATGCTCCCTGTACTTTACCACTTGGCTTTAATAGCCTGCATTCGCTACATGCATCTCACACACACATCAGCGTGTGTGAGGTGCGTGTGGTATTAGAAGCGTAGGGGGCAGTGTGAGCTGCGTGTGGTATTAGAAGCGTGTGGGGCAGTGTGAGCTGCGTGTGGTATTAGAAGCGTGTGGGGCAGTGTGAGGTGTGTGGTATTAGAAGCGTGTGGGGCAGTGTGAGCTGCGTGTGGGGCAGTGTGAGGTGCGTGTGGGGCAGTGTGAGGTGTGTGTGGTATTAGAAGCGTGTGGGGCAGTGTGAGGTGCGTGTGGTAATAGAAGCGTGTGGGGCAGTGTGAGGTGCGTGTGGTATTAGAAGCGTGTGGGGCAGTGTGAGCTGCGTGTGGTATTAGAAGCAAGTGGGGCAGTGTGAGCTGCGTGTGGGGCAGTGTGAGGTGTGTGTGGTATTAGAAGCGTGTGGGGCAGTGTGAGGTGCGTGTGGTAATAGAAGCGTGTGGGGCAGTGTGAGCTGCGTGTGGTAATAGAAGCGTGTGGGGCAGTGTGAGCTGCGTGTGGTAATAGAAGCGTGTGGGGCAGTGTGAGCTGCATGTGGTAATAGAAGCGTGTGGGGCAGTGTGAGCTGCGTGTGGTAATAGAAGCGTGTGGGGCAGTGTGAGCTGCGTGTGGTAATAGAAGCAAGTGGGGCAGTGTGAGCTGCGTGTGGGGCAGTGTGAGGTGCGTGTGGGGCAGTGTGAGGTGCGTGTGGTATTAGAAGCGTGTGGGGCAGTGTGAGGTGCGTGTGGTAATAGAAGCGTGTGGGGCAGTGTGAGCTGCGTGTGGTATTAGAAGCGTGTGGGGCAGTGTGAGGTGCGTGTGGTAATAGAAGCGTGTGGGGCAGTGTGAGCTGCGTGTGGTAATAGAAGCGTGTGGGGCAGTGTGAGCTGCGTGTGGTAATAGAAGCGTGTGGGGCAGTGTGAGCTGCGTGTGGTAATAGAAGCGTGTGGGGCAGTGTGAGCTGCGTGTGGTAATAGAAGCGTGTGGGGCAGTGTGAGCTGCGTGTGGTAATAGAAGCGTGTGGGGCAGTGTGAGCTGCGTGTGGTAATAGAAGCGTGTGGGGCAGTGTGAGCTGCGTGTGGTAATAGAAGCGTGTGGGGCAGTGTGAGCTGCGTGTGGTAATAGAAGCGTGTGGGGCAGTGTGAGCTGCGTGTGGTAATAGAAGCGTGTGGGGCAGTGTGAGCTGCGTGTGGTAATAGAAGCGTGTGGGGCAGTGTGAGCTGCGTGTGGTAATAGAAGCGTGTGGGGCAGTGTGAGCTGCGTGTGGTAATAGAAGCGTGTGGGGCAGTGTGAGCTGCGTGTGGTAATAGAAGCGTGTGGGGCAGTGTGAGCTGCGTGTGGTATTAGAAGCGTGTGGGGCAGTGTGAGCTGCGTGTGGTATTAGAAGCGTGTGGGGCAGTGTGAGCTGCGTGTGGGGCAGTGTGAGGTGCGTGTGGTAATAGAAGCGTGTGGGGCAGTGTGAGCTGCGTGTGGTAATAGAAGCGTGTGGTAGGTAGGGGGGGGTCTGCCCCCTACTGCCTGGCAGCATCTGATCTCTTACATGGGGCTATGATATGCACAATTAACCCCTCAGGTGTGGCACCTGAGGGGTTAATTGTGCTGATCACAGCCCCCTGTAAGAGGTCGGGTGCTGCCAGGCAGCAGGGGGCAGTCATGTACACAGTCCTTAGTATATTCTAACTTGAAGCATCCCCATCACCATGGGAACACCTCTGTGTTAGAATATACTGTCGGATCTGAGTTATCAAGATCTAACTCAAATCCGATGTTATATTCTAACATAGAGGCGTTCCCATGGTGACGGGGACGCTTCAAGTTAAAATATACCTTGTCTTTACAGTGAAAGTCAATGGGGGGCGGATCCGTTTGCAAATGCACCATATTGTGTCAACGTCAAACGGATCTGTCCCCATTGACTTGCATCGCAAGTCAGGACAGATCCGTTTGGGTCCGCACGGCCAGGCGGACACAAAAAACGACTTTTTCCTTCATGTCCGTGGATCCTCCAAAAATCAAGGAAGACCCACGGAAGAAAAAATGGACACGAATCACGGACCAACGGAACCCGTTTTTGCAGACCACAAAAAAAAAACGGTCGTGTGCATGAGGCCTAATACCGCCGGTAATTACCCTATGAGCAAGCAAAAGGCAGATTGTGCTAATTACAGTCTGCCGCTGGCAAATAACTGTACAGCATGGAGACAAGCGATGGTATAACGATGGCTGCATGTAAGAGCGGCGTCCTCCTCAGCAGCCGAGTCCTTCCTTAGCGCCTGGAAAATCTGCCTCTGTAATACAGACTTTACACACACTACCAACAACATACAATCCCACACACTGCTGTCCCCCTTCACATACAACCAGATACCCCCTCCCTCAGCATCCACGCAGCTGCCCCCCATACAGATATACCCCCCCTCAGCATCAACGCAGCTGCCCCCCCATACAGATATACCCCCCCTCAGCATCAACGCAGCTGCCCCCCCATACAAGATACCCCCTCCCTCAGCATCCACGCAGCTGCCCCCCCATACAGATATACCCCCCCTCAGCATCAACGCAGCTGCCCCCCCATACAAGATACCCCCTCCCTCAGCATCCACGCAGCTGCCCCCCCCATACAAGATACCCCCTCCCTCAGCATCCACGCAGCTGCCCCCCCATACAAGATACCCCCTCCCTCAGCATCCACGCAGCTGCCCCCCCATACAAGATACCCCCTCCCTCAGCATCCACGCAGCTGCCCCCCCATACAAGATATACCCCCCTCAACGCAACTGCCCCCCCAGCATCAACGCAGCTACCCCCCCATACAAGATATACCCCCTCCCTCAGCATCCACGCAGCTGCCCCCCCATACAAGATACCCCCTCCCTCAGCATCCACGCAGCTGCCCCCCCATACAAGATATACCCCCCTCAACGCAGCTGCCCCCCCAGCATCAACGCAGCTACCCCCCCATACAAGATATACCCCCTCAGCATCAACGCAGCTGCCCCCCCATACAAGATATACCCCCCCTCAGCATCAACGCAGCTGCCCCCCCATACAAGATATACCCCCCTCAGCATCAACGCAGCTGCCCCCCCATACAAGATATACCCCCCCTCAGCATCAACGCAGCTGCCCCCCCATACAAGATACCCCCTCCCTCAGCATCCACGCAGCTGCCCCCCCATACAAGATATACCCCCCTCAGCATCAACGCAGCTGCCCCCCCATACAAGATATACCCCCCCTCAGCATCAACGCAGCTGCCCCCCCATACAAGATATACCCCCCCTCAGCATCAACGCAGCTGCCCCCCCATACAAGATATACCCCCCCTCAGCATCAACGCAGCTGCCCCCCCATACAAGATATACCCCCCCTCAGCATCAACGCAGCTGCCCCCCCATACAAGATATACCCCCCCTCAGCATCAACGCAGCTGCCCCCCCATACAAGATATACCCCCCTCAGCATCAACGCAGCTGCCCCCCATACAAGATATACCCCCCCTCAGCATCAACGCAGCTGCCCCCCCATACAAGATATACCCCCCTCAGCATCAACGCAGCTGCCCCCCCATACAGATATACCCCCCTCAACGCAGCTGCCCCCCATACAGATATACCCCCCTCAACGCAGCTGCCCCCCATACAGATATACCCCCTCAACGCAGCTGCCCCCCATACAGATATACCCCCCTCAACGCAGCTGCCCCCCCATACAAGATATACCCCCCCTCAACGCAGCTGCCCCCCCATACAAGATATACCCCCCCTCAACGCAGCTGCCCCCCCATACAAGATATACCCCCCCTCAGCATCAACGCAGCTGCCCCCCCATACAAGATATACCCCCCTCAGCATCAACGCAGCTGCCCCCCCATACAAGATATACCCCCCTCAGCATCAACGCAGCTGCCCCCCCATACAGCTATACCCCCCTCAGCATCAACGCAGCTGCCCCCCCATACAGCTATACCCCCCCTCAGCATCAACGCAGCTGTCCCCCCATACAGCTATACCCCCCCTCAGCATCAACGCAGCTGTCCCGCCATACAAGATACCCCCCCCCTCAGCATCAACGCAGCTGCCCCCCCATACAGATATACCCCCCCCCTCAGCATCAACGCAGCTGCCCCCCCCATACAGATATACCCCCCCCTCAGCATCAACGCAGCTGCCCCCCATACAGATATACCCCCCCCTCAGCATCAACGCAGCTGCCCCCCCATACAGATATACCCCCCCCCTCAGCATCAACGCAGCTGCCCCCCCATACAGATATACCCCCCCTCAGCATCAACGGAGCTGCCCCCCCATACAGATATACCCCCCCCCTCAGCATCAACGCAGCTGCCCCCCCATACAGCTATACCCCCCCCTAAGCATCAACGCAGCTGTCCCCCCATACAGATATACCCCCCCCTCAGCATCAACGCAGCTGCCCCCCCATACAGATATACCCCCCCCTCAGCATCAACGCAGCTGCCCCCCCATACAGATATACCCCCCCCCCCCAGCATCAACGCAGTTGTCCCCCCATACAGATATACCCCCCCCCCTCAGCATCAACGCAGTTGTCCCCCCATACAGATATACCCCCCTCAGCATCAACGCAGTTGTCCCCCCATACAGATATACCCCCCCCTCAGCATCAACGCAGCTGCCCCCCCATACAGATATACCCCCCCAGCATCAACGCAGCTGCCCCCCCATACAGATATACCCCCCCCCATACAGATATACCCCCCCCCAGCATCAACGCAGCTGCCCCCCCCATACAGCTATACCCCCCTCAGCATCAACGCAGCTGCCCCCCCATACAGATATACCCCCCCCCAGCATCAACGCAGCTGCCCCCCCATACAGATATACCCCCCCCCAGCATCAACGCAGCTGCCCCCCCATACAGCTATACCCCCCTCAGCATCAACGCAGCTGCCCCCCCATACAGCTATACCCCCCCTCAGCATCAACGCAGCTGCCCCCCCCATACAGCTATACCCCCCCTCAGCATCAACGCAGCTGCCCCCCCCATACAGATATACCCCTCCCCAGCATCAACGCAGCTGCCCCCCCATACAGATATACCCCTCCCCAGCATCAACGCAGCTGTCCCCCCATACAAGATATACCCCCCTCCATACAAGATATACCCCCCGGTGTACAATCCCTCACTGCACATCACCAACAGTTTCAATACAAAATCAGTTACTCCATCAGTAGGCTCCGCGGACTTCTACATCGCACTGCTGACCCGAGCGAGCTCCATGATGCGTGTAAAAAAGAGCGCGGCTCTCCTATTTCCGATCCACGTGATCTAGGAGAGCCACGTGATGTTATGACGTCAGAAGGTCCTTCCCGAATATAGTATTTAGCCATTACCAATGAGCATATGCCCCGTGATTCTGATAGAGTCCCTTTCACTTCCTCGGGTGACTACTTTAGCCTCGTCACCCCGAAGTGTCCTGTCACTGAGTCATCCAGAATGACTGTATAGAGCCAGTGTGCCCAGCCTTGCCAGCTGTGCCCCCTGTGCCCCTCACTTATCATATTTAGTCTATAGGGCATAGGTTTATTTTTTGTATATTTTTTTATTTATTTTTTTACATTATTTGTACCATGTTTCCATTATAGTCACTCTAGATTTCTGTTGCCCCCCCCCCCTCCGTGAATCGCCATGGTTACGTAGTGGTTGGCGGCAGTTGCTGTCAACCACCTCTTAAGCTAACCGTTGGATTGCCGCCATGTTGATTCGTGTCATTTCAGCCACCTGGCTTGAGCTTTGACAACTTGTGGCCCCTGTGAGTTTAATGTCTGAACTCAGCCCCAGGTATGAAAATGTCTCGGGGCGTTGCTGACTGGACCGCCGGCTTGTGGAGGGGCCAGGGGCACCCCCCAAATGTGCAGTGTTCTGTGTGTGACGCGTTATGACCGATAGAACGAGATACGAGGGGGGGGGGGCCTCGTCAAAACTGGGGCGAGAGGAAAGTGGAAAGTCGTTGCTTTTATTTTCAGAAGGGCTGTTTTGAATTAGGTGGTATGGCGGCGACTGCCTGGGCTCTGGCTGATGCAGCTGCGGTGGCCCGGGTCTCAGACTGGTATGTCTGTGGTGCCCGGCCTCTGGCTGCCGTGGTGATGACAGCCTGGGCTCTGGCTAATGCAACTATGGTGGCCCGGGTCTCGGACTGGTGACATCTGCGGTGGCCCGGGTCTCGGACTGGTGGCGCCTGCAGTGGCCCAGGTCTCGGACTGGTGGCGCCTGCAGTGGCCCGGGTCTCGGACTGGTGACATCTGCGGCGGCCCGGGTCTCGGACTGGTGACATCTGCGGCGGCCCGGGTCTCGGACTGGTGACATCTGCGATGTTGGCTACACCTCGTGTCTCTGAGATCCCTCCTAGATCTGTACAGGAGGCTGGTGTATATAATTATATATCTCATTGTGACGCCTGATGGAGGAGCCGCTGGTATAATTGATTTACTTTCTCTGATGGATTCCAGGCCGGGGAGCGTTCACACTGAACCTGACGCCGCCCTAAGCCGAGAGTTTCCTCTTCCTGGAATAGATTAACCCCCGTGTGCCCGGACAGCTGTCATGGTCGGGGATTTCCACTTTGTCGCCGCTCTCCTATTACCAGGGATCTGCACCCCTCGTAGGGCGAGGACAGCGGCTCGTCACATACAAATGACACAAAAAAGTAATAAAACGACTAAAGTAGACACAAAAGTCTGCTGTGAATCTGCACCGTGTGAATTCACCCCTGCGCTGGATTGTGTTGGCCGCAGCTGGTCACACCCAGTCTGATAGAGCCGCCTGGCACCTTACAGGACCTCTCCTATAGGCAGGTTGTGTGTCTCGGCCCCGTTCACCTACATGTAGTCTCTGACTAGATATCGCCATTTCAATGTATCGACGTCTCTGTCTTAGGCTACTTTCACGCTGGCGTTTTGGCTTTCAGTTTCTGAGATCCGTTCAGGGCTCTCACCAGCGTCCAAAACGGATCAGTTTTGCCCTAATGCGTTCTGAATGGAAAAGGATCCGCTCAGAATGCATCAGTTTGCCTCCGATCAGTCTCCATACCGCCTGCAGCGTTTTGCTGTCCGCCTGATTGAAACTGAGCCAAACGGATCCGCCCTGGCACACAATGTAAGTCAATGGGGACGGATCCGTTTTCACTGGCACAATAGAAAACTGATCCGTCCTCCATTGACTTTCAGTGGTGTTCATGACGGATCCGTCTTGGCTATGTTAAAGATAATGCAACCGGATCCGTTCTGAATAGATGCAGACAGTTGTATTGTCTGAACGGATCCGTCCGTGACTGAACCGCACATAACGCGAGTGCGAAAGTAGCCTTAAAGGGAGTCTTTCCCCTATACTGACCGTTATAGAACACGAACACCATTATCAGCATTAACGTCCCCATATGTGAGTGCTACTTACTGTTTAGCTGTCCGTCGCTTATTTTCTTTAAAAAAAAACACTTTTATTCTATATGCAAATTAGGTAGGTGCCCAGGGGCGGCGTTCAAGCGGCGGGTGCCCAGTCCCCTCGCCGCTGTACATCTGAAACCCCTCCCCTTTCGCCACTCTGGCCCGCCCTAGGTTCTTCTGATTACCTCCTCTCAAGTGTGAAATCCTGCGCCGTGCACCCGAATCGCCGCGCACAGCATTCAGCATCCAATCGTTTATTGCGCAAGCGCCGGCCCTAACATCCCGATCTAGCCTGCGGCCACTTGTTACCTGCCTCCAGCTCCTCTACAGATCTCTCTCTCCTGGTTATTTCCCTCCTCTAGCTACACTAAAACCAATGCCGCTCAATAACCTGGCGTCTTCAGGGGTCGGGGCAGCCATTTCTGCGTCTTATTGCCTTCGTTTTGTGGCCGCGCTCAGTAGAGTTCCTTTCCTCAGTCTCGCTTACCCGGCTTACTTCTACCTGCCGTCAGTGGTGAATCTAGCCGCCCTGATCACCACCCGTCAGGGCTGCTCCCGGTGATGGCGCGCTCGTCTGGGGACTGAGTCTCCCTTCGCTTGTTCCCCCAGGTAGAATTCGCGCCTCGCCACCTGCAGCCCTGCGCTTGTATCCAGACTTAAGGGTGTATTAGACAGATTATTGTTGAGAGCGAAGCGTTCCCTCCCGGCAATCGCCTGCAGCGATCTCCTCCTCAGTATGCCCTCGCTCGCCGGCAGATCGTTATTAGACACCGTGATCTGATTTGGATTGCCCAGTGATCGATCATTGAGTAATCGGCGTCAGCATTACACTGCCAGATGATCGTTATCGAGTGTTCAAGCGCCAAAAAATCGGAAGGTGTAATACAGGCTTTAGTCTCGGCTTCTGTTCCTGCTCAAGGACTTCGTCTTCCACCGCACTTTTTATCTACGTGTTACGTCGGACTCGGAGAGCTAGGGGACTTATTTCTGAAATGTATTATTGTAATTACTTAAAAGGGTTTTCCAAAAATTTTACGCTGATGGCCTATCCTCAAGATAGGTCAAGTGGGGGTCCGACCCCTGCCAATCCGCGCACCAGCACTCCTGTGAGCAGCGGGCATCAGTATTAATATCTTGAAAACCCCCTTTAACAAGTTGCAACATTGTTTCTGCGGTATGGGAACTAAAAAGAAACAAAGCACATGAATGGTCCCTTTTGAGGCTACTTTCACACTAGCGCTTGATCGGATCCGTTCTGAACGGATCCGATCATATTAATGCAGACGGAGGCTCCGTTCAGTACGGATCCGCCTGCATTAATAACTTAGAAAATTTTCTAAGTGCGCAAGATGCCTGAGCGGATCCGTTCAGACTTTCAATGTAAAGTCAATGGGGGACGGATCCGCTTGAAGATTGAGCCATATGGTGACCTCTTCAAGCGGATCCGTTCCCATTGACTTACATTGTAAGTCTGAACGGATCCGCTCGCCTCTGCAAGCAGCGTTCAGCTGTCCGCCTGTCCGTGCGGAGGCGAGCGGAGCGGAGGCTGAACGCCGCCAGACTGATGCAGTCTGAGCGGATCCGCTCCATTCAGACTGCATCAGGGCTGGACGGAGGCGTTCGGGTCCGCTCGTGAGCTCCTTCAAACGGAGCTCACAAGCGGACCGACGAACGCTAGTGTGAAACTAGCCTAAGTTACTCCCTATTGATTTTAGGAGCGACATAAGTGAAGTTTTAGATACAGGTAGAGGCAAATGTGACAAGTTGGAGGCTAATTGTAGATGAATAGTGTGAACAGCCCCACACAATTAGCCCTGGGTCATTTAGGATTGGTAACTGAGCTGCAATGCCAGTCACAACCTGTGGACAGGTGCGGTGCTGTTTTTGGAAGAAAGCAGCCATTTCTTTGTAGTCCTGGAGAACCCCTTTTAACGGTCGTGTGAATCTAGATTTATCAAGACCACTGCTTTCTGCGCCGGTCTTGCAGTCTCCTGCGCTGTCTGAGGATGCGCTGAATTTATGAATAGGCACGTCCTCCGGCAGTCCATGCGCATAAAAAAAGGGGGGGCCCCAGCAGCACAAGACCAGAGATACGGGTGCAAGTCCTCTCAGCCGCAGGCTCAAACGGCTATAGATGAGTATAGTATCCAAAGGATGAGCAGCACTCCAAATGAAATGAAAAAAAGACCGCATTGAGACGTTGCACAGAGGGGAATAAAGGATCCACTTTTTTCATTTCATTTGGAGTGCTGCCTCATCCTTTAAAACAAAGACGAAGTTAGGGTGCCCGTCCCAGGGGGAATAGGCTTCTTACCCCAATGTATAAATCCATAAAAACAGGCGGCACTCCAATGGATAAAAATAAGCAAACCTTTATTCACCCAGGTGGTGCAACGTTTCGGCTCTACACTTGAGCCTTTTTCAAGGCCCCAATCTCCCCCGAAGTGTCTCGTGTGACATCACAGATGCTAGATTTTTACCTTCTACCAAACGAAGTCTGAACAGACCCCAGGGGGGCGCAGTGACTTAGAGATTTACTGCGGACAGGTAAAGATCAGGCATTTACCTGTGAATACTCCCGTCATCCTCAGGTCTGCATGGTCGTTAGCACTGGTGTGACCGCGTCCGTACACTATGGGGTAGGGGGTGAATGAGCCCCTTCTATCGGCTGTGGCAGAGAGATGCCCGGCTTCTCACCCGTATCTAGCCGCGGGGGAGATGTGCGGCTAGCTATGTTTTCCCCCCGATGGTCAGTTGATGATGAGGGTACTTGTGATGTCTGAGCTTCTTCTGAATAAGAGGAAGACGCTTTCCCCTTCGCTGTTACTATCGTATGACTGATCTTTTGGGGGGGGGGTCACAGCTGTTGCGTGGAGGAGGGGGGGGGTTATTGTTTGCTGTCCGCCCGGCTGTCCTGTAATCAGATTCCTCTGCTTTCCGTACAGATGTCCAGCTCGCCGGTGTCTAAGAAGCGTCGCGTGGCCATATCTGATACAAAGACGGGTTCAAACTGCGCCTCCTCCAATTCTGTGAGCACAGAGCAGACGGCGCCAGCCAACGTAAGCATCCGGAGGATGGGGTTAAAGGTCAGGAGCGAGTCTTCCCCCCCCCCCCCCCCGGTACTAACCTTATGCGTTTCTTTCAGGGCATGGCTCGGAACGGGAATGAAGCCGAGATCGATGAGGGGCTCTACTCTCGTCAGCTGTGAGTATGAGCCGACCAGGGCCTGGTCGGTCACCATGTAGGGTGGTTGTAGAGCTGTGTGCATGGAGGCCGATCTTCTCAGGGGTATAGTATAGGCTCGTAGTTCTGGGGGGCACAAGTGTATGAGGAGGGACGTCAAACAGGGTTAACCTAAAGGGGTTGTCCCATCATTAGAACTTTTTACCCACCATTCATGGCGATCACTCCTGGACCCCATTACAGTGATCAATGGAGGTGGGAGTCCCAGCAGTCAGATACTTATCACTTATTTTCAAGGGCCGACTTGGCATTTTTGGAGCCCCCCTTGCACCGCTGATCCTCACCTTCTGCTCCGCAATGCAGCCTTGGCACTTCTTCTACTGCTCTACAGCTATCAAGGCCCCCTTGGGCTCCTGTGCCGCTGAATCAGATGGGCAGGCGGTACGACCAGCCCTTAAAGGGGTTGTTTCATCTAAGACATTGGTGGTGACATATCGCTGTCTCCAGAACCGGACCCCGAAGTGAACAACCGCTCATGTACGGCCGCCCTCCATTAGTTTCTGTGGGACTGCCGAAAACAGTGTTTGCTCAGCTATTTTCAGAACTCCCCAGTGTGCTTTCCTTCACTTTTTGGGGCCCCTCTGGAGATAGGAGAGGGTCTCAGAGATGGGACCCGCACCTATCTGACCTTGATGGAATGTCCTAGCAATATGCCGTCAAAGTCCCAAATGACACAACCCCTTTAAGTCTGTTTTATCAGCCAACCTCTTCACCTCTGGGGCCCCCCCCAAACGTTTTTCTTTCTTTGGTTCGCATGGTGGTAAAGTCCGCCCCTGTCTATCCTATAGATAAGTGATGAGTTCTTATGGTGTAAGAACTGTAAGTGCAAAAATGTAGGATTGTTCTTTTCGTGTGTGGCCCCCCATTTGACATCTTTTGCATCTTTCAGCTATGTCTTGGGCCACGAGGCAATGAAGCGGATGCAGAACGCCAATGTTCTCATCTCAGGGATGGGTGGTCTCGGCGTGGAGATTGCAAAGAACGTTATCCTGGGAGGAGTCAAATCCGTCACCATCCATGACCAGGCAGACACAAAGTGGGGAGACCTCTCTTCTCAGGTCAGCAGACTGCTGTGGACGCCCCCGGCTCCTGGACATTGGCCTCCTCGCGCACAATCACTGATCGTGTTCTCATGTTACAGTTTTACCTCCGTGAGGAAGACGTTGGCAAAAATCGAGCCGAAGTAGCCCACCCCAGACTGGCCGAGCTGAACACCTATGTGCCTATACATGCCTCTACCAGCCCCCTGACTGAAGAATTCCTCTCCAACTTCCAGGTAGAGTAGCCCAGGGGCCGACGTGGGTCTTCAAGGGTTTTATATCTGGTGTTAAAAGGGAATGGGACGGGGACCTTTTTAAAGGGCTTGTCCAGCATGGCAGAGTGCTCTGAGTGATTTAAGATAATTGATACCCTCGCCAATCTCCTGCCGCTTACCAGTTCGCCGCTGGTGTCTCCTTCCCGGCTTGATGTTGAGGCAGGAAAGGCCGGTTCATCCAGTCACTGGTCCACCTCCACCAGTAAGTGCCTGAGCGGCCTTTACTGCCATTTCCTGATTGTCATGACCCAGTAAGCACTGGAATGGGAGCATCGAGCGAGAACATACAGTCTTGCAAACTTTTTTTTAACCATTTTGAGCCCTTTAAAATAAAAAAAATACTTTGCCCCTCTGGATAACCCTTTAAAGGCTATGGACGTATTTGGGGCAGTTTTTCATGATTGCGTTGTACTCATTTTGGGCTAAAAAATAATTTCAGTTGGTCTTCATTAAAAATGTTTAGCCGTTTTTTTAGATACAAGGGTTAAAAAAAAAAAATCAGTCCCGAGTTCCGTTAGCTGACGGCTCATGTTTAGTAATTGTCTCTGAACTCCTGACCTCAAACATTCAGATAAGAATATGGCTTAAATAAGTATTTGAGGATATTTTCAGAGGATCAGAGATAAGAGCTGCACATGAGCTGTCAGCTGATGGAACCCAGGAGCAACAGTCTGGAAATAGACAGATTTATTTATTTTTGTTAACCCTTGTATCTCACAAACGGCTGAACATTTTTAATAAAGACCGGTTTTAAAAATATGTTTTTAGCCCAAAAAGGACCCCTGAGGGTGTCCATAGCCTTAACATTTTGGGCTTCTTTCACATGAAGTAACAATGCTGATTTTGGGGGTTTATTTGCACCCACTAAACAGCTTGTCAGTGCCCAGGCATGGGGCATGTGCCAACCACTCGGACCTGCTGGAGCTTATGGTAACTTCCCTGTGGATCTGACAGGCAGGATCCTGCTAAGACGTTGCTCCGGAACGTCCAGTCAGGATTTCCTCTGTAACCTGCTTTTCCCATTTTGTGCTTTGCCTCATTATTTTTCTGTCTTTCCTTCAGCTTGTGATTCTCACTGATTCCACACTAGACGAGCAGCTACGAGTAGGCGACTACTGCCATGGACACAGCATTAAGTTCATTGTGGCCGACACCAGGGGTTTGTTCGGGTGAGCGCTTATTGCTTATGCTGCAGCCAGTGAATGTATTTTCTGTATTCTAGCCAAACGCATTCCAGCCTTTGGCTGGGAAATACCCTTTTAAAGTTTTTTTTTGGGGGGGGGGGGGGGGGAATTTTTAAACTAACCTACCCTCTAGATAGGCCATCACTATCTGATCGGTGGGGGGTCCTACACCCTAGGCACATCACGTTCATTAGTCACATGGCCTAGGCGCAGCTCAGCCTCATAGAAGTGAACGGGGCTGAACTGCGATACCAAGCACGGCCTCTATACTATGGACAGTGCTGTGCTTGGTGAGCTGAGAAGGCTGTGAGCGCCAGAGTGCCTTCTCAAACATCTGATCGGTGGCGGCCTGGTTCTCGGACCCCAGATACTGATGACCTATCCAGAGGATAGCATGTCTGCGGCCTGCTCTAAAGGAGTTTTACTGTAGCAGGACTCTGCAGAGTTTACTGTCATTTTCTGTACTGAATATTTCTGGGTTTTCCCCATTGCAGGCAGCTGTTCTGTGACTTTGGTGATGATATGGTCGTCCTGGACCCCAATGGAGAGCAGCCCTTAAGTGCCATGATTTCTATGATTACAAAGGTATGAAAACCTTGGGGGTTCTGGTTGTTGTAAATTAGAATTTGTATTCCCCCAAATCTACCGAAAGACCCGTCCTCAGTGCTGCACAGAATAACAGCCTGAATTCACATGGCATATGTGCCATGAACAGATCCCGGTGCATATGACTGTATTGCTTTACGGAGGCGTACTTTAGAGAATTGCTTTACACACGGAGAGGAGGCGGCCATTAGAGCCACGTTTGTGTGTTTAGTGATCATTAAAGTTTGATACGATGGGGTGTGTTTTCTTAGGATAACCCCGGCGTGGTCACCTGTCTGGATGAGGCTCGGCACGGCTTTGAAACCGGCGATCATGTAACCTTCACTGAATTACAAGGCATGACGGAGCTCAACAACCATAATCCTGTGGAAATCAAAGTGCTAGGTATGATCGTCCTTCATACGTCTCCTGTATCGCAGTAACGTGTCCCTAAATGCTTGTGTGTCTGCGAGTTGCATCATCCCTGTTCTTTCCCTGCAGGACCATACACCTTCAGCATCTGCGACACAACCAAGTTCACAGACTACGTCCGTGGGGGCATTGTCAGCCAAGTAAAGATGCCGAAAAAAATCAGCTTTGTAAGTGTCAGACCTGTAGTCGGACATATTCTCTTCCTGCTTCAGTAAATATATCCTACGTGTTTTATTGTCGTCTTTTGTCTAGAAACCCTTAAAGGAGTCCCTCCAGGAACCCGAATTTCTTATTACAGACTTCGCCAAGTTTGATCATCCATCCCAGTTGCACCTGGGCTTCCAGGGTCTGCACGCCTTCCAGAAGAAGAATGGTCGCCTTCCAAAGCCACGCAGTGAGGTCAGGGTCTTTTACATTCAAGGTTGGGGAGTTTTGTAATGACCCCATTTTTATTTTATTTTATAATGATCTTTGTATTGGTGACAGACTGATGCTAAAGAGTTTCTGACCCTAACCAAAGAGATCAACGAGAAATCATCCGGATCTGCAAAGCAGGAGGAGCTGAAGGAAAGCCTTCTGAAGAAGCTGTCTTTCCAGGCCACCGGAAATCTTGCCCCTGTGAATGCCTTCATTGGAGGTTTGGTGGCACAGGAAGCCATGAAGGTACTGCACACATCCAGCAGGCTGCCTGCGTGTCGTTATGCTCTGGTTGGTTGTACTGATGGTCTTTCTCTCTGCAGGCTTTGTCAGGGAAGTTCATGCCAGTCATGCAGTGGTTGTACTTTGATGCCCTAGAATGCTTGCCTGAAGAAAATGAAGATTCGCTACTGAACGAGGAGATCTGCAGTCCGGTAAGTGCTCTCCTCATTTTTTATTTTTATTTTATTAAGCCCCTTCAAGACGAGTGTCGCGCTCCAGACTCACAGCTGTGAGTATGCAACATCACCCGTCCTGCCCTTCCGGCACTGCAGGGGTCCCATAGCATTTTATTGATTTATGATGGTATGTAACACTTAGAGTTCTGGAATGTATTGTATAACACTGACATAATGCTGTCAGTGTTATCCAATACCTTCCAGAACTGTAAGGGTTGCTTAGCATCATAAATCTATATAATTATAGTGCTCCGGAGTTCAGGACGGGTGCTCTCCGTGGCACGCGCTGTGAGTCCAATGCGTTGGGACCCGCTTGTGTGAAAGGCGCCTTATGCCTTCAGCCTACTAATACACATTCTGATTTCACTCCCCCCGACAGAAAAAATCTCGGTATGATGGGCAGATTGCCGTTTTTGGATCCGACTTTCAGGAGAAAATTGGCAAACAGAAGTACTTTTTGGTAGGTGCCATGCCTTCTTTTTCTCCCCTCAGTTACGGAGGACACAGATGGCCCACTGGGCTGATTAGTGTATTATTTTATTGCTGCGGGACATAAATGGAAGTGATATTGGTGTTGGTTCTTCCTATGCAGGTTGGTGCTGGCGCCATTGGCTGTGAGCTGCTGAAAAACTTTGCCATGATAGGCCTGGGGGCTGGACAAGGCGGTGAGGTCATTGTGACAGACATGGACACCATAGAAAAATCCAATCTGAACAGACAGTTCCTCTTCAGATCCTGGGATGTTACGGTGAGTGCTGCATTACTGATGCTTGTCAGAGGGTTAAAGGGGGTATTCCTATGTCGCTAGGATATGCCACCAATGTCAGATGCAGGTCCTACCTCTGGGACCCGCGCCTATCTCAAGAACGTGCCGCCTAATTGAAGGAGCATGTACCATTCATGAGCGGCATGCTCTCCATAAATTTCAACGGGAGCGTGCTCAGCTATTTTCAGAAGTCACATGGAACTGAATGGAGGGGGGCACCACTCCATTCACTTCTATAGGACTGCTGGAGATGGCCAAACCAGCTCTCGGCTATTTGTGGCCATGTCATAGAAATTAATGTTAGGGCGATGCACATACACGGCTGCTCTCCACTCACTTTGGGGGTCCTGTTCTGGTGATGGGTGTAGATCCTGCACACTTTGGTGGCATATCCTAACGATATCCCACCAATATCTCTCAAAAGGGGCAAAACCTCCTTTAAAAAAAACAAAAAACCTGTCCATTTTGGCAGATGTCTGAGGGGGCAGAAGTGTCGGGCTTGTTGGGTTTCAATTTGCCGAATCCCTTGTCCTCATAGGGACGGGCTACCACCAGAGGAGTCTGCCTGCTGCTTCTCCCCCTTTTTCCCACTGCAGACACATGCACCCTTGGCTGAGGCGAGCATTCGTGTGTACGGGAGGGGGCTAGTGGAGTGCATAGAATCTCATTTGGTTTCCAGTCGGCTGACTTCTTGTTATTTCCTGTCATGTTGCAGAAAATGAAATCCGAAACTGCAGCTGCAGCAGTGAAACAGATGAACCCAAACTTGAATGTCATAGGACACCAGAATCGTGTGGGCACAGACACCGAGAAGGTTTACGATGACGATTTCTTTGAAGCGCTTGATGGTGTGACCAATGCACTTGACAACGTGGATGCCAGTAAGTAGACAGCAGGGAATACAGAGGCAGCGCACCTATTTTCTAGATGAGTCGTGGATGCAACTGGTAGGCAGAGAGGCTGCAGTATTGAATTAGGACGCATGTGTTTTGAATAGACAACCTTGAGATTAGGATGCCTTTCTATGGTAGGCAGTAGTGCATGAGAGGTGATGTCACTTAAAGGGATCTTTCTTTGTGACAGACTTGTATCTCTGCCTTTATTTGAATGACCCTTACAGTTGCAGGGCCAACACAGTTACTAGTATACGGCAGTTTTGTTGCCTCTCTGGATCGATACGTTTTCCAGGATTGTATAACTTATAACCTGTCCTCTGGGTAGGTCATCAGTACCTGATTGGTGGGGGTCCGACACCCGGGATCTCTGCCGATCAGCCGTTTGAGAAGGCACCGACGCTGCTGCCTTGTCCGTGCTCACCAAGCACAGTGTCCTACATTGTGTAGTGGCCACGCTTGGTATCGTAGCTCAGCCCCATTCACTTCTATGAGGCTGAGCGGCTCCTAATACATGTGACCGATGAACGGCACTCACAGGAGCGCCACTGCGGGCTTCTAGGTGTCGGGCCCCCACCGATCAGATACTGATGACCTATCCAGAGTATAGATCATCAGTATATAAGTCTCAGAAAACCCCCTTTTAAAGATCTGTCATGAATATTGGTTTAGACCACTAATGACTAAATGTCACTTTACATACAAGAGGCGGGGGCAGTGCACGGTTAGACCCGCCTGCTCTGGCGCAAAATTAATTGGTTATTTTGGCAATGCCTGTATCCTAGTAAAGAATTACCTCTGAATAGGGGCTAGTATTTCTGGGGCTGGAGCGACTAGAAGTTGCGTTAAACCATTTAGTTCAGTCCTCAAACCGACGGCATGACTAACTTCTCTGTATTTTGTGTCTGTAGGGATGTACATGGACCGCCGTTGTGTGTACTACCGTAAGCCACTTCTGGAATCTGGAACTTTAGGAACCAAAGGGAATGTCCAAGTTGTGATACCTTTCCTCACAGAGTCCTACAGCTCAAGCCAGGACCCCCCAGAAAAGTCCATACCTATATGTACCCTGAAAAACTTCCCCAATGCCATTGAACATACCTTACAGGTAATTCGATAGAGGCGTGGCTGCGGGAAACTGTTTTATATGTAATGGCCCTGGTCTGCTCTTTGGGAAAATACATCATTGTTGGGGTACGATTCCCAGCACCCAGGACGATCAGCCTACGGCCTCTGCATCATGTACCAAGCACAGCGCCATGCAGTATATGGTGGTTGTACTTGGTATTGCTGGTCAGTTCCCTTCACTTGAATGGGACTGGGCTGCATAAAGGACATGAGAAGGGTTAAACGTGACATCACAAAGAAGCCGCAGCTGATCGGCAGGGCTGCTGGGAAGTGGACCCCAGTCTGTCCCAAAAAACTGCCTCAGAGACTTGCAGCTATTAGGACTCGTCCTGCCCCTCCTCAGTCTACCTGATTAGGCGGCCTGTGCATCCAGACAGAAGTTGAATGAAAAGATGGTCACGAATCTACACCTGTCTCCATTCTACTTCGGGACCTCTGGGGTCCCTGTTTTCCTGGTAGGTAGGACCCCAATTATCAAACCTTTGTCTTTGAATCGGAGGACAACTCCTCTAAGTACACACGAGCAGTAGCTATGTGACTGCTTCATCACAGGCCACATTTGGACCCCCTTAGGAAATGTGACGGCAGAGGTGAAATAAAGTGTATAGATGTGTCTGCCTAATTCTTAGTAGGGCTGGGTTCATACACAGCTTTTTTGGTAAAAAGACAGTGAATTTTCATGCATTTTAGCCAGAGGTAGATTCAAAAGGACTTTAAAATAAAAAGGACTTAAAGGGTATGTGCAGTGATTTTATATTGATGACCTGTCCTCAGGATAGATCATCAATATCTGACTCCCAGGACCCCCTGCAGATCTGTTTGATGAGGAATGCTTCTTCCTGGTCATTACACTAGGTGATGTCTCGGAAGTGCAGTGTAATGACGAGCACTCGCTCCTTTCACTTGAATGGGGCGAGTATTTGTAATTGCACTGCGCTGCCGCTCCACAGGAGACAACGCATGGAGTAACAAGAGAAAGCAGCGCTCCATACATAGAGCGCGCCATCTACTCGTCAAACAGCTGATCGGCGGGGATCCCAGGTGTCAGACCCCCCTCCAGTCTGATATTGATGACCTGTTTGACCAGTAGGACATCCCCTTTAAGATACTTCTCCTTCCTGCTGGATCCACTCAAAATGCTCAATGCCCGCCATTAGAGAAATCTCCCATTAGAGAAATTATTGTAAGGGTGCGACCACATGGTGCGATTGTGTGAGGTGAATGGAGGTGGATTAGTACTTGGAATTGACCATGTCTTCTGTGTTTGGTTTTCAGTGGGCTCGGGATGAATTTGAGGGACTCTTCAAGCAACCAGCAGAAAATGTCAATCAGTATTTAACGTGAGTTGCAATCTTCTTCTTTTTTTTTCTTCTCTCCTTGGTAAGGGTGCGGTGAGTGACTGCCATTTTCCTGCTGAAGCCAGATTTATTCTCTGCCTGTCGTTTGATGTGTTTTTGTTTTTTTTTGTTCTAAAGGCATGACTAATCTGTAGTGTTGTGCCTACTGCTTTTCATATTGGCTCTCGCCTAGGAAAAAAACTCTAGTGCCACCTAGTGGGAGTAGCCAACCAATGGCCAAGACCCTGCAACATGACTTGGGCTACTTTCACACTCGCATTTTGGCTTTCTGTTTATGAGATCCGTTCAGGGCTCTCACAAGCGGTCCAAAACGGATCAGTTTTGCCCTAATGCATTCTGAATGGAAAAGGATCCGCTCAGAATGCATCAGTTTGGCTCCGTTCCGCTTGCAGCGTTTTGGTGTCCGTCCGGCGAAACTGAGCCAAACGGATCCATTCTGACACATAATGTACAGTTGTGTTGAAAATAATAGCAGTCAGACATCACTAACCTGATCAATCTCTGTTTTTGGTAGAAATGCTTTGTCTACATGGCAAATAATTTACTAGCAGTTGTAGTAGAGTAATAGAAAGGCATGACATGCATGCTGCTGATTCTGTGTAAATTAATCACTTGTTCAAAATAATAGCATGGTGGACTTCAATGAGTGAGGTCATTTATTCTTTGAAGAACGGGTTGCAATTATTGCCCTTATTTCAGGAAGGAAGGCAGCAAATGCTGTACATGCTGGTTACAGTGCATTTCTCTCTGAAATTCTGAGGAAAATGGGTCGTTCCAGACATTGTTCAGAAGAACAGCGTACCTTGATTAAAGGGTTTCTCCCACCAGAAAAAGTCATGTAGCTGACTGACATTAGCGATGCGCTAATGTCGGCACTACATTACAGTATGTTTCTGCCCTGCAGCTGTTTTTTGTAAAATAAGCACTTTTATAATATGCTAATGAGCCTCTAGGTGCTATGTGGGCGTAAAATCAGCACCTAGAGGCTCCGTCCACTCACGCTTTATCCCGCCCAGGTCGCCTGTTCTGCCCGCCCCGCTCCTCTTGATTGATGTCACTGTTCCCTGCATCGCAGACTAAATCCCGCGCCTGTGCCGTTCACTTCTGTATTCGGCGCAGGCGCAGTGAGTAAAGGCCACTCTCCTGATGCTGACTTTCTCACTGTGACGTAGTAGGCGCAGTGAGGAATCCGGCACCAGGAGCGCATCATTCATTTACTGCGCATGCGCCAAATACAATAGTAAACGGCGCGGGATTTCGTCTGCGATGCAGGGAACAGTGACATCAATCAAGAGGGGCGGGCAGAACAGGGGACCTGGGCGGGATAAAGCGTGAGTGGACGGAGCCTCTAGGTGCTGATTTTACGCCCACATAGCACCTAGAGGCTCATTAGCATATAATAAAAGTGCTTATTTTACAAAAACAGCTGCAGGGAAGAATGTCAGAAACATACAGTTATGTAGTGCTGACATGAGCGCATCGCTAATGTCAGTCAGCTACATAACTGTATTTCTGGTGGGAGAAACCCTTTAAAAAGTTGATTGGAGAGGGGAAAACATATAAAGTGCCGAAAATGATCGGCTGCTCAGCTAAAATGGCGACCAAATCCTGAAAGACGTGGAAGAAAGGGAAAAACTGTCATTCGAATGGATAGAAGAATAGCCAAAATGGCAAGGACTCGGCCAGCAATCGGCTCCAGGAAGATGAAAGAAGGTGTAAAGTTCCCTGTGAGTCCTGTTACACTGAGCAGACGCCGATGTGAGGCCGAGCGATCTGCAGGAAGCCCCCGCAAAGTCCCACTGCTGGAAACAAGACATGTGCTGAAGAGCTTACAATCTGCCAAAGAGCACATTGACGGCCTGAAGAGACATTGTGTGGACTGATGGAAGTGAGATTGTTCTTTTTGGGTCTAGTGGCCGGAGACAGTTTGTCAGACGACCCCCAAACACTGAATTCAGCCCCAGTACACGGTGAAGACAGTAAAGCATGGTGGACCAGCATCATGATATGGGGATGTGTCTCAGACTACGGTGTTGGGCCTATTTATCGCAGACCAGGGATCATGGATCAGTCTGAATCCATCAGAATACTGGAAGAGGTCCTGCTGCCTTATGCTGAAGAGGAAATGCCCTTGACATGGGTGTTCCAACAAGACAACGACCCCAACACACCAGTAAACGGGCAACATCTCGGTTCCAGACCAACAAGACTGACGTCATGGAGCGGCCGGCCCGATCCCCGGATCTTAATCCAATAGAAAACTTCTGGGGCGACATCAAAAATGACGTTTCTGAGGCAAAACCAAGAAATGGAGAAGAACTGTGGAAAGTAGTCCGATCCTCCGGGGCTGGAGAACCTGGTCACAGGGGCAGAAGGTGGTGACTCCGAGCGGCACAGACGTCCAGCAGGTCTCAGAGACGGCGGGTATACAACTGAGTATTAGTGACGGGATTCAGAGGAAAGGAAATCCTCAGACATTTCTCCGTTTATATAATGAATGTCTGTTTGTAAAGAAGACCAGCACTGCTATTATTTTGAACAGTCTAAGGGTACTTTCACACTTGCGTTGTTTGATTCCGGCAGGCAGTTCCGTTGCCTGAACTGACTGCCTGATCAGGCAAACTGTATGCAAACGGATGTCATTTTTTCTGACTGATCAGGCATTTTTCAGACTGATCAGGATCCTGATCAGTCTGAAAAATGCCTGATCAGTCAGAAAAATGCATTGCAATGCATTGCAATACCGGATCCGTTTTTACGGTGTCATCAGGCAAAACGGATCCGTTTTTTTTTTTTTTTCCCTCACTTTTAAAGGTCTGCGCATGCGCAGACCGGAAGGACGGATCCGGCAATCCGGTATTTTGAATGCCGGATCCGGCACTAATACATTCCTATGGGAAAAAAATGCCGGATCCGGCATTCAGGCAAGTCTTCAGTTTTTTTTCGCCGGAGATAAAACCGTAGCATGCTACGGTTTTCTTTTGCCTGATCAGTCAAAATGACTGAACTGAAGACATCTTGATGCATCCTGAACGGATTACTCTCTATTCAGAATGCATGGGGATATGCCTGATCAGTTCTTTTCCGGTATAGAGCCCCTGTGACGGAACTGTATGCCGGAAAAGAAAAACGCTAGTGTGAAAGTACCCTAATATTCACTTTTCTTAATTTTTTTTTTTTTTTTTAGAGGAACAACACAAATTTGATACATTTTTCTTCATGTTTTGATTTGGAACAGAATGTGTAGTGTTCCCAATGCATCTGTGTGGATGGAAATAGAAGCTATTAGAAGGATTTGGAGCTTTATTAAACACACTGCTATTATTTTGAACACAACTAAGTCAATGGGGACGGATCCATTTTCTATGACACAATCTGGCACAATAGAAAACGGATCCGTCCTCCACTGACTTTCAATGGTGTTCAAGACTGATCCGACTTGGCTATGTTAAAGATAATACAAACGGATCCGTTCTGAACGGATGCAGACGGTTGTATTGTCTGAACGGATCCGTCTGTGCAGATCCATGACGGATCCGCACCAAACGAGAGTGTGAAAGTAGTCTTAGGAAATTAGCAAAATCGTGAGCCGTCTCAAAAAGGAAAAGATAACCAACTGCAGGCTTTTTGCCCCTTGTCAGTACGGAGCAGGGTTTGGTAGGTGAGAGGCCATTGATGGGGGTCTGGTGGGCACCATACCCCAACTCCACAGTGAGAAATGGTACCCCAAATGCTTATTGCATCGTTGTCGCGCTCCACCCCTTCAGACCCTGCACTAGGTTTTTTTTTCTCATTTTGATTTTACTGCTTGTTTTTAATGACTGTTCGTATTGGTCCTCAGGGACCCAAAATTCATGGAGAGGACTTTGAAGCTGCCCGGCTCTCAGCCCTTAGAGGTGATTGAAGCTGTGCACAAAAGCCTAATAACCGACCGGCCCAAGAGCTGGACAGAATGCTTGACCTGGGCCTGTAATCACTGGCATACCCAGTACTCCAACAACATCCGACAGCTGCTGCACAACTTCCCTCCGGAACAGGTGAGCAGACGTTGACCATGCGCTCCTTATCAAAATACTGGACGCTGGAAAATCGGTAGCGACACCTGGGTTTTGTTTTTGTTTTTTAGCTGACCTCTACTGGTACACCCTTCTGGTCTGGCCCCAAAAGATGTCCTCACCCCCTGACCTACGATGGGAACGTGGTAAGTGCTTCCGTCTTCCGTCTGGATGTTTCTGCGGTGGGGTGTATAAGGGTGACTTATGCTCTCCGTGTTACCTTCACAGCCCTTGCACTTGGATTATGTCCTCGCAGCTGCTAACCTCTTTGCACAATCCTATGGTATTGCTGGATCCACAGACAGAGCTGCCGTCTTGGACCTCCTCAAATCTATCAAAGTGATAGAGTTCACCCCCAAATCCGGAGTAAAAATCCACGTATCTGACCAAGAGATGCAGAATGCACACGCCTCCCTGGGTATGAGGTTTTATTTTTATGCAAGGGGGGGGGGGGGGGGTGTATTAACCCTTTTGAGGACATGCCGATATTCCGTGTTCGTTCTCATAGCCACTTGAGGGCTTGTTTTTTTGAGGGACAACTTGTACTTTTCTAGTGGCACCGTTTAATATCGCATGCAGGATGGTGGGAAGCTGGAAAATAATTCCAAATGGAGGGGAATAGGAAAGAAACAAATGTGACAGTTTTATGGGTTTTGCTTTTACAATTACAATAACCACATTTTATATAGTTTTTCATTTCAATACGATTATAGTGTGATAGTTAAAGGGGTTCTGCACTTTCATTTAACTGATGATCGGCGGGGGTCCGACACCCGGGACCCCCGCCGATCAGCTGTTTGAGAAGGCAGCGGCGCTCCAGCAGCGCCGCGGCCTTCTCACTGTTTACCGCCGGCCCACTGACGTCACGACTAGTATCAACTAGCGTAGGCGCGGCTAAACTCTGTTCCCTTGAATGGAGCTTAGCCGCGCCCACTCTAGTTGATACTAGTCGTGACGGCAGTGGGCCGGCGGTAAACAGTGAGAAGGCCACGGCGCTGCTGCCTTCTCAAACAGCTGATCGGCGGGGGTCCTGGGTGTCGGACCCCCGCCGATCAGAAGCTGATGATCTATCCAGAGGATAGATCATCAGTTAAATGAGTGCAGAACCCCTTTAATGCGTTTTGGGGCATTGCTGCAATTTTTTTTATTATTTTTTTTTTATATATATATATGGGGAAAGGTGGGTTATTAGAATTATTATATATATTTTTTAAGCCCCCTGGGGGGCTTAAATATGCAATTTTCAGATCGCTTCTCCCTTGCACTGCAGTGAATTAGCATTGTAGTGTATGGCCCTGCCACCTGCAGGCCTCCATAAGAACTACAGCTGTAACAGCATAGAACTCTTCATAGACCCCTGCTATTAACACAAGCCAATGGCTTCCCTGATCTCGGCACAGGGAAGCCGTTCAGGCTCCGGGAGTGCAGCACCGGAGCAGGTGCAGTCTATAAAGAGATGCCATCAAGAGGTTAATGGCTTCATTATGAGAAACCTTAGAGAGATGAACAACGCAACTGGTGACCTAACTGGGTGATTTGTTTCGTAGACGACAGCCGCCTAGAGGAGCTGAAGCAGAGTCTCCCTACGCCAGAGTGTCTTCTGGTTTCAAAATGTATCCCATCGATTTTGAAAAGGTAAAGTAATCCCAGACGTTGGCTTTAAAGGGGCTGTTCAGTTTGGACAATCCTGTTTTATTAGAAGGGTCTCGTAACAATCAGCTGATGATGGGCTATCCCGCTACTGGGACCCCGCTCACTTAGCAAGTGCTGAGCGCTCTCGCAGCCACAGGCGGAAAAGACATTCGGGTTTGTCCAGATGCATCTGAGTATTTCCCCTGTGGATGAATCCAGCACAAAACCTGTGTGGTGTAGGGATCTTGCTGCCAAGTGAGCATGCCGCCGATCTGACAGTTTACCCCAAGCATGGCGCTGAGATTTTACAAATCGCTGGCCCCCTCCTGCATGTATAATCAAGCCACCTAATTGATGGCCTGTCTGGAAGGCATGGATTCCCGAGGTCCTCCATAGGGAGACAGAACTTTTGAAGCTGTTTTCTACCTTTTTAAAGGGGTATTCCCATCTCACACATTGGGGGCATATTGCTGATCGGTGGGGGTCCCACTTCTTGTAACGCAGCCGGCAAAGTGGTGGCAGGCAGTGCCGTGTCCGGCCACCACCACGCATTCCTATTGGCCTGCCGAAAATAGCTAAGCGTGCTGCTTGGCTATTTTTCAGAATCCCCAAATGCACGACCACAGCTTCCATTCACTTCTATGGGCCCAACGGAAATAGCCAAGCCAGTGCTCGGCTATTTTGGGAGCAGCCACCATAGAAATGAATGTAGGGCAGTTGCGCATACGCGGTGCACCCTCCTTCACTTTGCCGACTGCATTTACGAAACCCTCCTTCACCTCTGGGACTCGCACCTCTCAGACAATGGGGGCTTATCCTAGCCATATGCCCTCATTGTCTGAGATGAGGAAAACTGCTTTAAATGACATCTCTGGACAAGGTAAAGGGCAAGGGCCGATCCCCCTACACCACAAATAATTAGGATTAGGCCTCATGTAGACGACCATATTTTTGGTCTGCATCCGGTCTACGTTTTTGTGCAGTGTATGCCTGTTTCACAGCCCCGCAAAAAAAAAGCGCACATTGGCATTTCTAACATGGGGCAGAACACGCAGGAGGATAAATGCAGGGTGCACATGGACTATATTCGTGTTTTGTGGAACTGCAATTTGCAGACAGCAAAAACGGATGCATCGTGAGCGTGAAGCCTTATGGTGCTGTCACATTCCGCCCTCTTAGTACCGGCTCCTTCATAATTAATGTCTGTCTTATAGGATGATGACACAAACTTTCATATGGACTTCATTGTGGCAGCTTCTAACTTGCGAGCCGAAAATTATGACATCCCACCTGCGGACCGTCACAAGGTAGGTGCTCTCGTGTGAAGGCGCTTCACTTCTGTCATGGGTCTAGTGTCCTTTCCTAATATCAGTGAGGAGCGCACTCGCATGGCATCGACTGGAGGTAAACCGGATACAGTTTGAAGGATATGCCAAGAGCTTTCCAAGTGCGTGCGCCAAACATCCACCATCAGAGGTGCTCTGCGTGGTCACATTCGACATGAAGGTGATTTCTGGTGCATCTGGTCTAGTAACACTGTTGGGGCCCCTATAGCTTGTAGACTAGTAGTAGGACAGTTTGAAGATGAAGCTGCAACGGCAAAGCATGAGCTGCGGGGTTGGGTTACGTTCTGCCCTTGATTGCAGCCCTCTCCTGCCTTTTGCAGAGCAAGCTGATAGCAGGCAAGATCATTCCCGCAATCGCCACCACCACAGCGGCAGTGGTCGGCCTCGTGTGTTTGGAGCTCTACAAGATTGTTCAAGGACACAAGAAGATCGAGTCCTTCAAGAACGGCTTCATGAACTTGGCCCTGCCCTTCTTTGGCTTCTCCGAGCCCATCGCAGCACCGAAGCACAAGGTGAGTTGCCGCCCGACGTCATTAACTCTGCGTTTTCCTTTCTCGTTGAGCTTCACTAAGCACCGGTGTGATCTTTTTCCAGTACTACGATCATGAATGGACTCTCTGGGACCGGTTTGAAGTCAAGGGCATCCAGGACAACGGTGAGGAGATGACGCTGAAACAGTTTTTGGACTATTTTAAGGTAAGCCTCCCTGGAGTAGAAGTGACATTTCGAGGTGCCACAGACGGTCCCCTAGCGCTGCGGTCATTTGTTTGGCCTCCCGATTTTGTTACCCGCGGTGAGGGAGACATGAGTTTGCCCATGTCATCTGCTTGGGTGACTAGCTGTCACTGATTAACTAGCTGGTGATGTATAAACCTGGTATGTTTTATTGTTTGCAGGATGAACATAAACTGGAGATCACAATGTTGTCGCAGGGAGTATCCATGCTCTACTCCTTCTTCATGCAAGCCGCCAAGCTGAAGGAACGTCTCGAACTCCCGTTAGTATCCTCCACCATTTCTTCTTCTTCATGATTTTAGCTGGTGGGGGGGGGCCTGAGCTAGAGCAGTCGGAGTTTATACAACACGCTCTCCTCTGTTGGCCAGAGCTTAGAGCAACTACGAACAGCGTCCGTCTCTCTGGAGGACGCCGCAGCGTCAGTGCGTGACACTGGGCACCATGTAATGTTTAATTTCCCCTGTGGTGGCGCTTCAGGGGAAGGGAACACAACTTCCCGTACAGCTGACCGCTCGGGGACCTTGGACCGGACAAACCATGATCTACTTTGCAAAGCTTTTCTGACGTAAATCAGAGATTGGGGGGGGGGGGGTTTAAGAGGTTTCATAAGCCGCCATATAGAGGAGGCACAGGTCTTTGAATACATTTTCTGCTAGAAGTTAGGAGTGCATTTCTAGTACTTTGGTCTAGATGGGAGTTACCAGTTGGGGATGTGTCCCTGCACAGTCTGTCAGACTGTGCAGGGACTCCCCCCTTCCCCAACAGGTAACACCTATTTGGACCTTACTGCTAGCAATTCATTCATTACTTCTAGCAGGCATGGCACAACACAGACTAGAGGAATAAATGCTCCGGAATTGTTACATAGAGGATGCAAGTAGTTGATAAAACAGACATGTGCCTGGTCCTGCTTAAACGGAGGCGACAAGGTCGTCTTCGAATTCCTCCCTATTAGACTTGGTGCATCCGTATAACTCAAGTTCATGTTGAAAGCAGCTTCTAGGGGTGGCTGGTAGCTTCAACAAGTCGATCCCGAGAATCGGCCGAATGCTGGGGGCGGGGTCCCGAGAATCGGCCGAATGCTGGGGGCGGGGTCCCGAGAATCGGCCGAATGCTGGGGGCGGGGTCCCGAGAATCGGCCGAATGCTGGGGGCGGGGTCCCGAGAATCGGCCGAATGCTGGGGGCGGGGTCCCGAGAATCGGCCGAATGCTGGGGGCGGGGTCCCGAGAATCGGCCGAATGCTGGGGGCGGGGTCCCGAGAATCGGCCGATTGCTGGGTGAGGGCTTTCCTGACTTGTATGTGACTCTGTGGTATCTCTTCTCTTGCAGGATGACCGAAATTGTCACAAAGGTTTCCAGGAAGAAGATCGGGAGACACGTGAAAGCTCTAGTGTTCGAGCTCTGCTGCAATGACGACGACGGAGGGGATGTGGAGGTCCCCTATGTCCGCTACACTATCCGTTGAGGGCCACCAGATCTCCAGCTGCAGTGCACGTTGGGGAAGGGATAGCTGGAGCAGATCGGAAATGGGCACAGGATTTTGGGGGGGCGGGGGGTGAATTTTAAGGAATTAAAAAAGGAAAAAAAAAAAGTTTTGGGAGTTTGACTCTTCTACTGCTATTAACCCTTCAGTGTGGTGAAGGGAACATGACTAAGGGGGGGTGCACGACTCATCTTAATGTAATCCTATCACCTGTCTGGTATCATGTGATGTTTGTGATCATTTTCTGTACATGACCATTTTTAACACTTAGATCCAACTAACCAGCACCCTGTCCTCTCGCCTGCACTCCAACACCCCTTTAGAGGTGCTTACTCCCAAACTCCCCCTCCCAAACCTGTCCAGTCTCCTCAGCCATTCTTTCCGAGAGGCTCCAGCCGCCGATGACATTTCCTGCTCCATGTATTTGTACCGCTAGTCGTTTAGTGCACCTGCCGCATGTGGCGCCATCTGCTGGAAGGAGGGTTATTGGTTGTTGGGAATTAAGCTGGAGACGTCTGTGCCCTCACGTGTAAGACCAGCTGCATGGGGAGCATACCATAAATTTTTCTTTTCTTTTTGCCTTGCCCACAACATCCAGACCACGCCGGTGACCTGAGGGCTGAAGAGCAGTGAGATAGAGCTTTAGTGTAATGAGAAATACAGTACTGCTGTTCTTGTAGAAATGTCTCTTTATACTGTGTTTGAAATCTGAAAAAAATAATAAAAAAAAGAAAGGAATTAATTTCTGACACATCGATCTCTTCTTTATATATCAGCACCATATATAAATGCCTTACATCGTCTACCAGTCCTAGATCATACTCCAGAGCTGCACTCACTATTCTGCTGCTGGGGTCACTGTGTGCATACATTACTTATCCTGTACTGATCCTGAGTTACATCCTGTATTATACTCCAGAGCTGCACTCACTATTCTGCTGGTGGAGTCACTGTGCACATACATTACTTATCATGTACTGATCCTGAGTTACATCCTGTATTATACTCCAGAGCTGCACTCACTATTCTGCTGGTGCAGTCACTGTGTACATACATTACATTACTTATCCTGTACTGATCCTGAGGTACATCCTGTATTATACTCCAGAGCTGCACTCACTATTCTGCTGCTGGCAGTCACTGTGTACATACATACTTATCCTGTACTGATCCTGAGTTACATCCTGTATTATACTCCAGAGCTGCACTCACTATTCTGCTGGATGCAGTCACTGTGCACATACATTACTTATCATGTACTGATCCTGAGTTACATCCTGTATTATACTCCAGAGCTGCACTCGCTATTCTGCTGGTAGCAGTCACTGTGTACATACATTACTTATCCTGTACTGATCCGGCGTTACATCCTGTATTATACTCCAGAGCTGCATTCACTATTCTGCTGGTGCAGTCACTGTGTACATACATTATGTTTCCGTTTGAGATATCGGTTCAGGGCTCTCACAAGAGTCCAAAATGCATCAGTTTTGCTCTAATGCGTTCTGAATGGAAAAGGATCCACTCAGAATGTATCAGTTTGCCTCCGTTCAGTCTTCAGTCCGCTCTTGCAGCGTTTTTGCAGTCCGCCTGAAAAAGTGGAGCCAAACGGATCCGTCCTGGCACACAATATAAGTCAGTGGGGACGGATCTGTTTTCTCTGGCACAATAGAAAACTGATCCGTCCTCCATTGACTTTCAGTGGTGTTCATGACTGATCCGTCTTGGCTATGTTACAGATAATACAAACTGATCCGTTCTGAACGGATGCAGACGGTTGTATTATCTGAACGGATCAGTCTGTGCAGATCCATGAAGGATCCGCACCAAACGAGTGTGAAAGTAGTCTTATCCTGTATTGTACTCCAGAGCTGCACTCACTATTCTGCTGGTGCAGTCACTGTGTACATACATTACTTATCCTGTACTGATCCTCAGTTACATCCTGTATTATACTCCAGAGCTGCACTCACTATTCTGCTGGTGCAGTCACTGTGTACATACATTACTTATCCTGTACTGATCCTGAGTTACACCCTGCATTATACTCCAGAGCTGCACTCACTATTCTGCTGGTGCAGTCACTGTGTACATAAATTACTTATCCTGTACTGATCCTCAGTTACATCCTGTATTATACTCCAGAGCTGCACTCACTATTCTGCTGGTGCAGTCACTGTGTACATACATTACTTATCCTGTACTGATCCTGAGTTACATCCTGTATTATACTCCAGAGCTGCACTCACTATTCTGCTGGTGCAGTCACTGTGTACATACATTACTTATCCTGTACTGATCCTGTTACATCCTGCATTATACTCCAGAGCTGCACTCACTATTCTGCTGCTGCAGTCACTGTGTACATACATTACTTATCCTGTATTGTACTCCAGAGCTGCACTCACTGTTCTGCTGGTTGCTACACTTTGACATGTTGAGGCACCACAGACAGAACAGATTTCTTTTGCAGCAATGATTAGAAGTCGTCTGAGGTTAATATCGCATACATGGGGAAAAGTGAACGGCAGTGATGAGGATGTGTGAATGCCGCCCAGAAAGTAGGTGAAAGGTTAACCGTTCATATGGTTGGGAGCATATTACATAAAACGCAATGTAAGTAGCGGCTCACGCATGCGCCGTGAATATGGCCGGGCTACAGTTCCAGAACCGCAGTGATGTGACGGTAGTGTAAGGGATATCTACAGCCAGCTTTTCCTTTTGGCCTAAATAAAAATGGCGACTTTATCCCTTAGGTCATGTGACCCGCGCACTTCTTGTACGTCACCATGCACTGGCGGGCCTGTCAGGCTTCTGATTGGATGGTTTTAGGCGTCAATCACATCCTCTTCCTGTCACTCGGGCGTTCCTCCGCGCCTGTTCTCTATTGGCTCCCCGAGCTGTCAGTCTTGGGCGGTGCTCGTTCTGATTGGCAGAGAGAACGGATGCTTGACACGTCACAGCTGATCGGACGGGTGGAAGCAGCGGGACAGAGCGGAAGGTAAGTGGGCTCTTAACGGGGACGGGGTTTGAACCGGGGCCCTAGTTTGGCACCGAGCAGTCGCCGAGGAGTATTAGGCTCTTTGTTTCGAAGCGGATTCGGGTTTTAGGGTGTTTCCCGCCTGTATATGTGTGTGTGTCAGATGACGTCGGCAGAAAGGTGCATTACGTCACGGGAGGGTGTGGGGGAAGTCATGTATCGGCTTCAGGGGCTGATTGTGAAAGGGAGCACTGTTTAGTAGGAAGTAATGGAATGCTGACGTCGTGAGGTGTGAATGACGTCATGACGTGTGGGCGGGGCTAGGGAGTAGGAAATACACAATTCTGATGTCAGGCCCAGGACACCTATGAGCTGGAAGGCTGCTATCACCCTGGGCTTAAAGGGGTTGTCCACCATTGACCTGCCCTTTAACTCCCAGCTCCACCCCAGCAGGTGGAGTTAAGAAACCAAGTCAATCCCCAAACTCAGGCTGAACACTTGTCTGCTGTGCTGGTGCTGTCCTCCATTGTATATGGCCATGCCTATGCATGATGTCATCTGAATGGAGGCTGTGTCATTGACTTTTGTGGGAATTGTGCACATTGAGAGAATTAAAGCGAGTGCAGCTCTGGAGTATAATACAGGATGTAACTCAGGATCAGTACAGGATAAGTAATGTAATGTGTGTACACAGTGACTGCACCAGCAGAATAGTGAGTGCAGCTCTGGGGTATAATACAGGATGTAACTCAGGGTCAGTACAGGATAAGTAATGTATGTACACAGTGACTGCACCAGCAGAATAGCGAGTGCAGCTCTGGAGTATAATACAGGATGTAACTCAGGATCAGTACAGGATAAGTAATGTATGTACACAGTGACTGCACCAGCAGAATAGTGAGTGCAGCTCTGTAGTGTAATACAGGATCAGTACAGATAAGTAATGTATGTACACAGTGACTGCACCAGCAGAATAGTGAGTGCAGCTCTGTAGTGTAATACAGGATCAGTACAGGATAAGTAATGCATGTACACAGTGACTGCACCAGCAGAATAGTGAGTGCAGCTCTGGAGTATAATGCAGGATGTAACTCAGGATCAGTACAGGATAAGTAATGTATGTACACAGTGACTGCACCAGCAGAATAGCGAGTGCAGCTCTGGAGTATAATACAGGATGTAACTCAGGATCAGTACAGGATAAGTAATGTACACAGTGACTACACCAGCAGAATAGTGAGTGCAGCTCTGGAGTATAATACAGGATGTAACTCAGGATCAGTACAGGATAAGTAATGTATGTACACAGTGACTGCACCAGCAGAATAGTGAGTGCAGCTCTGGAGTATAATACAGGATGTAACTCAGGATCAGTACAGGATAAGTAATGTATGTACACAGTGACTGCACCAGCAGAATAGTGAGTACAGCTCTGGAGTATAATACAGGAATTAGCTCAGGATCAGTACAGGATAAGTAATGTAATGTATGTACACAGTGACTGCACCAGCAGAATAGTGAGTGCAGCTCTGGAGTATAATACAGGATGTAACTCAGGATCAGTACAGGATAAGTTATGTATGTACAGTACAGACCAAAAGTTTGGACACAGCTTCTCATTTAAAGAGTTTTCTTTATTTTCATGACTATGAAAATTGTAGATTCACACTGAAGGCATCAAAACTATGAATTAACACATGTGGAATTATATACATAACAAAAAAGTGTGAAACAACTGAAAATATGTCATATTCTAGGTTCTTCAAAGTAGCCACCTTTTGCTTTGATTACTGCTTTGCACACTCTTGGCATTCTCTTGATGAGCTTCAAGAGGTAGTCACCTGAAATGGTCTTCCAACAGTCTTGAAGGAGTTCCCAGAGATGCTTAGCACTTGTTGGCCCTTTTGCCTTCACTCTGCGGTCCAGCTCACCCCAAACCATCTCGATTGGGTTCAGGTCCGGTGACTGTGGAGGCCAGGTCATCTGGCGCAGCACCCCATCACTCTCCTTCATGGTCAAATAGCCCTTACACAGCCTGGAGGTGTGTTTGGGGTCATTGTCCTGTTGAAAAATAAATGATGGTCCAACTAAACGCAAACCGGATGGAATAGCATGCCGCTGCAAGATGCTGTGGTAGCCATGCTGGTTCAGTATGCCTTCAATTTTGAATAAATCCCCAACAGTGTCACCAGCAAAGCCCCCCCACACCATCACACCTCCTCCTCCATGCTTCACGGTGGGAACCAGGCATGTAGAGTCCATCCGTTCACCTTTTCTGCGTCGCACAAAGACACGGTGGTTGGAACCAAAGATCTCAAATTTGGACTCATCAGACCAAAGCACAGATTTCCACTGGTCTAATGTCCATTCCTTGTGTTCTTTAGCCCAAACAAGTCTCTTCTGCTTGTTGCCTGTCCTTAGCAGTGGTTTCCTAGCAGATATTCTACCATGAAGGCCTGATTCACACAGTCTCCTCTTAACAGTTGTTCTAGAGATGTGTCTGCTGCTAGAACTCTGTGTGGCATTGACCTGGTCTCTAATCTGAGCTGCTGTTAACCTGCGATTTCTGAGGCTGGTGACTCGGATGAACTTATCCTCCGCAGCAGAGGTGACTCTTGGTCTTCCTTTCCTGGGGCGGTCCGCATGTGAGCCAGTTTCTTTGTAGCGCTTGATGGTTTTTGTGACTGCACTTGGGGACACTTTCAAAGTTTTCCCAATTTTTCGGACTGACTGACCTTCATTTCTTAAAGTAATGATGGCCACTCGTTTTTCTTTACTTAGCTGCTTTTTTCTTGCCATAATACAAATTCTAACAGTCTATTCAGTAGGACTATCAGCTGTGTATCCACCTGACTTCTCCACAACGCAACTGATGGTCCCAACCCCATTTATAAGGCAAGAAATCCCACTTATTAAACCTGACAGGGCACACCTGTGAAGTGAAGACCATTTCAGGTGACTCCCCCTTGAAGCTCATCAAGAGAATGCCAAGAGTGTGCAAAGCAGCAATCAAAGCAAAAGGTGGCTACTTTGAAGAACCTAGAATATGACATATTTTCAGTTGTTTTACACTTTTTGGTTATGTATATAATTCCACATGTGCTAATTCATAGTTTTGATGCCTTCAGTGTGAATCTACAATTTTCATAGTCGTGAAAATAAAGAAAACTCTTTGAATGAGAAGGTGTGTCCAAACTTTTGGTCTGTACTGTATGTACACAGTGACTTCAGCAGCAGAATAGCGAGTGCAGCTCTGGAGTATATTTGGATCAGCATTAGTATGGACACATGGAGGATGTCTATGCTGTTTGTAACATGCCCTACCCTTCTCTCCTCAGATATGGCTGCCATACGTAAAAAGCTTGTCATTGTGGGTGATGGCGCCTGCGGTAAGACCTGTCTGCTCATCGTATTCAGCAAGGACCAGTTCCCTGAGGTCTACGTGCCCACCGTCTTTGAGAATTATGTGGCTGACATCGAGGTCGACTCCAAACAGGTGAGAATAAGAGAGGGGGCTTCATCACAGGAGGGGTCTGGGGTGCGATGCAAAGGAACCTCCGCCCGCTTATAGGTGACCCACCTATTCTCTGCGAGTTCAGTACCAGGATCCGCTCCTGCAGGACATAGCACCTTTTAGAAGTTCGCATGCGTGGGGAGTAGAGACCCCACCAATATGCTATCAATATGTCTTTAAGAACTGTGGTCATATGATGGTTTTTTGCAGGTGGAGCTGGCTCTGTGGGATACCGCCGGCCAGGAGGACTACGATCGTCTCAGACCCCTGTCCTATCCGGATACTGATGTCATCCTCATGTGTTTCTCCATTGACAGCCCTGACAGTTTGGGTGAGTAAGGCCTCATGCACACGACCATATCCATTCTGCGGTCCGTGTGCCGCCTCCATTTTAAATATTTTTTTTTGCGGACCAATTGATTTCAATGGATCCGTGGTCTGCATTTTTTGCAGATGTTCTGTGTTTTTTTTATTTTTTGCGGAACGGACGTACAGAGGCGGAAAGCACACGGATCACCTCTGTGCTTTCCGCATCCATGTCTTTTCCGCAAAAAGATAGAACATGTCCTATGCCGGGCTGCAAAATACGGACCCTTTAAAATCAATGGATCCGCAAAAAGTGCAGATGCAACACGCACAGTATCTGTATTTTGCAGACTGTAAATTTGCCATACATTAAAGGGGTGGTCCCATCATAGGAAATAAATAGGATAGGCCATCGGTGGGGACGGACCTCTTCCGATTCTGAGATTGAAGGGGCCGGAGTGCTGCTTTACTGCTGTGGTCTGTGACACTGGCTGACCTGTAACATGTGCACTTGGCAGCTGAAGACATCTGTGTTGGCCCCATGTTCCTATGTGCCCGCATTTTTTAAAATGCAAATTAGCCTCTAGGAGCAATGGGGGCGTTGCCGTTACACCTAGAGGCTCCGCTCTCTCTGCAACTGCAGTTTTATTGACAGGGCTGATGGTGATCACATTTTCACTGCCTGGCCCTGACTTCTAAACTGCAGAGGGCATGGCAGTTGCAGAGAGAGCAGAGCCTCTAGGTGTAATGGTAACGCCCCCGTTGCTCCTAGAGGCTCATTTGCATATATTAAAACATAATCTTTCTCAGCACTGCGGGCACATATGAACACAGGACCAACACGGATGCCTTCAGCTGCCGAGCGCACATGTAACAGGTCAGCCAGTGTCCCGTATGCTGAATCTTGTACGACGTCTGGTTGTGCCCCCTTCGCACCTATAGACAGAGGTCATTTGGGACCTTGAGTTTCTGTACTAAAGAAATAACGATACTTTGTTTCCAGAGAACATCCCTGAGAAGTGGACTCCGGAGGTGAAGCATTTCTGCCCCAACGTGCCCATAATATTGGTAGGAAACAAGAAGGATCTGAGGAATGACGAGCACACCCGGCGTGAGCTGGCCAAGATGAAGCAGGTGGGAGCGGCGACGGCGGCACGGAGGGGTCGTAGTGGGAGGAAGAGCGGGATGTGTAGTCGGGTCTAAAGGAAAGCCTTTCAGTACATTAAAGGGGATGTCTGTGCTCTGATAAATAAATGGGAGGTAGTCACCGGGGGCATCTGCAGGGGGAGGGCTTTTCAGTCTCTTCTAGACACTGGAAACCTGGAGAAGCCCTTTAAAGAGGACCCGTCCCCTCTCTTAACATGTCTGTTTTAGTGACTACTTGCATCCCCCATGTAAGGACATTTCTGGAGCATCTTTTTTTTTTTCTGCCTTGTGCCGTTCCTCTGTTATTCCTCCGGGAGATCTTTGCTCAAATTGCCAACTGGGTGATTACCCTATACCTTGTCAGACCGTATATGGACATACAGTCATGTGAAAAAATTAGGACACCCTTTGAAAGCATGTGGTTTTTTGTAACATTTTTAATAAAAGGTTATTTCATCTCCGTTTCAACAATACAGAGAGATTAAAGTAATCCAACTAAACAAAGAAAACTGAAGAAAAGTCTTTTCAAGATCTTCTGTAAATGTCATTCTACAAAAATGCCTATTCTAACTGAGGAAAAAGATAGGACACCCTCACATGTATTCCCTCTTAAATTGGCTCAGATCTCACACAGGTATATCACACCAGGTGCACATAATTAGTAGATCGTTACTCTGCATGTTGAATGAGGCTTGCCCTATTTAAACCTCAGACATTTAGTTTGGTGTGCTCCTGACTGTTGAAGTGAGAGTGAGCACCATGGTGAGAGCAAAAGAGCTGTCAGAGGACTTCAGAAAAAAGATTGTAGCAGCCTATGAGTCTGGGAAGGGATTTAAAAAGATCTCAAAAGATTTTGAAATCAGCCATTCCACTGTCCGGAAGATAGTCTACAAGTGGAGGGCTTTCAAAACAACTGCCAACATGCCCAGGGCTGGTCGCCCCAGCAAGTTCACCCCAAGAGCAGACCGCAAGATGCTAAAAGAGGTCTCCAAAAACCCTAAAGTGTCATCTCGAGAACTACAGCAGGCTCTGGCTACTGTTGATGTAGAAGTACATGCCTCTACAATCAGAAAGAGACTGTACAAGTTTAACTTGCATGGGAGGTGTGCAAGGAGGAAACCTTTGCTTTCCAAGAGAAACATCGAGGCCAGACTGACATTTGCCAGAGATAAAGTTGACAAAGACCAGGACTTCTGGAATAATGTTCTTTGGACAGATGAGTCCAAAATTGAATTATTTGGACACAACAGCAGAGGACATGTTTGGCGTAAACCAAACACAGCATTCCAAGAAAAGAACCTCATACCAACTGTGAAGCATGAAGGTGGAAGTGTCATGGTTTGGGGCTGCTTTGCTGCAGCAGGACCTGGTCAGCTCACCATCATAGAATCCACGATGAATTCTACTGTGTATCAGAAGGTGCTTGAAGAACATGTGAGACCATCAGTTAGAAAATTAAAGCTGAAGCGGAACTGGACCATGCAACATGACAATGACCCAAAACATACTAGTAAATCAACCAAAGATTGGCTGAAAAAGAAGAAATGGAGAGTCCTGGAATGGCCAAGTCAAAGTCCAGATTTGAATCCCATTGAGATGCTGTGGGGTGACTTGAAAAGGGCTGTACGTGCAAGAAACCCCTCAAACATCTCACAGCTGAAAAAGTTCTGCATTGAGGAGTGGGGTAAAATTTCCTCAGACCGATGTCGAAGACTGGTAGATGGCTACAAGAACCGTCTCACTGCAGTTATTTCAGCCAAAGGAGGTAACACTCGCTATTAGGGGCAAGGGTGTCCTATCTTTTTCCTCAGTTAGAATAGGCATTTTTGTAGAATGACATTTACAGAAGATCTTGAAAAGACTTTTCTTCAGTTTTCTTTGTTTAGTCGGATTACTTTAATCTCTCTGTATTGTTGAAACGGAGATGAAATAACCTTTTATTAAAAATGTTACAAAAAACCACATGCTTTCAAAGGGTGTCCTAATTTTTTCACATGACTGTACACCCAGTTGTCAATTTATACAGTTATACATTTCCAGGAGGAATGACAGAGGAACAGCACAGAGATCTAAGAAGTGTCTGCCTCTCACCTAGTGCAGCCTATGGAGGTCGGGCGCTTGGTTAAAGGGGTTGTCCAGCCTAGGAGCCAATAACCCCTATTGTTCTAACGTGTGGCCCATACAAAATCCCCCCCTCCCCAACCCCATTGCCACTGCATCTGGTCCCCGCAGGTACAGGAAGTGGCTTGGTTCAGGGGTCACATCTGCTTGAACCTCTGTAACGTAGCAGTGACTGCTGAGGCCTGTGATTGACTGCAGCGGTCACTGAACCAAGCCACTTCCTTGGCGCACCAGCGTGGGACTGCAGACGGGTGAGTGTATTTTTTTGTAAATGGACCACACATATTAGGGTCATAGGGGTTGCCTGCTCCTAGCCTAGACAACCCCTTTAAGGGGGCTACACTAGGGCACTAATGCAGTGTCTGTGCATACGACCAGCACATTACTCACCCTGCTGTAAGCCAGGGATGCTCAACCTGCGGCCCTCCAGCTTTGGTAAAACTACAACAGCTGGAGGGCCGCAGGTTGAGCACGCCTGCTGTGAGCGGTTTGGGGTCCCCTCCTATGCAGACAAAGTACTGACTACATGGTTGGATGCCTGTAGAAATATCTGCATCATTTCCAGTTTGCTATGGGAGATCTGGGGCCAAGATTGACGTCGCTGTGGTCAGTAGTGGAAACGGTGCCCTTTAAGAGACGTAGCACTGGAGTCCAGAGTATTCGGTTGTCATGTAGGACATAAGGAGCCCTGCAGCAGAAGGGTCCAGCATGGTCACTTCTGATGGGGACGTCTGTTGCAGAGTTTATTCTGTAGGGAATTTGAAGGTCTGCTGAGTTCCCCTTTAAACGGAAGCGGTCAGGAGCTTCAAGCTGTCTGAACCACCGACTCCCTATTACTAACGCGGCGACTTCAGGGCCTAGCTCGGTTAGATTTTCAGGTCTGTCTTTTCGTATGTTAGGGTGAGACCTGTCAGTCATACTGGGTGGGGAGCCACCCCCCTGACTCGTCTCCCTGTTCCCAGCTCTTTTCCCCGAAACGCCGCAGTACTACATGGCTGCTTGTAACCAGGGAGGCTGTCGGGATTTCATGCTGCCCATGGTTCAGGCAGCGTGACTGGTTCTCTTTAAAGGGGTTGTCCGGGTTCAGAGCTGAACATGCCTCCATTTTCACCCCGGCAGCCCCCCTGACTTGAGCATCGGAGGGCAAAGGCATTTTTGGGCAATACAGTGACATACCGGGCTCTCCACGGGGCTGCCAGGAAGCCCGGTGATGTCACCGGCACTGCTGGGCGGGCTTTAGCTCCGATGCTAGCCTCGGGGGGGCTGCCGGGGAATGGTCGGTGCTGGGAGAAGGGTGGATCCTGTAGGACTATGCACGTTGCTGACCTTGTTTCTCTGTACAGGAGCCGGTGAAGCCAGAAGAAGGCAGGGATATGGCGAATAGGATCAGTGCCTTTGGCTACCTGGAATGCTCTGCTAAAACAAAGGACGGTGTGCGAGAAGTGTTTGAGATGGCGACAAGAGCTGCCTTACAAGCCAAGAGAGGTCGCAAGAAGACCACGTGCAATCTCCTGTAAAGTGCGGCCAAACTGCAAAAGAAAGACCACCTCCCCCCCATCGCCCCCCTTCCTCACGCCCTCTCTCCGCTCTCTGCCCATCCAGCCCTGGTCTGTACCTTGGGCTGACGAGGGGGCCGGTGATGAAGCGGTGTACCACTCCTTCTATGTCAGCCACACTTGCCTTACTGCAAAGGACCCTCCAAGAGGTCAGCGAGGGGAGGCGACGCCAACATCTGCCGCCCCTTCCCGCACCATGAGACGTGGTCGGTGCCATGCTCTGCAGGTTCCACCTACGGGGACCACGTTGTCGAGCTCAGGTGCCATACTTTTTAGGACTTTTTTTTTTTTTTAAGGAGTTGGGGACATCTTTTGCAAGTTCTGGGGCGACGTGCCAGTGCCATGTTTTTCCTTGACCCCCTCCGCTGGTTTTCTGGGTCCGCGGTAGCAGAATTTTGGGGGATTTTTATTCTGCTTCACAAAAAAAAAACTGATCTTCCCTTTCTATATATATACAAATATATATATGTTTCAGATGTTTGTACGTGAGCGAGCCGGGCCTACTCATCGAAAGCAGAGACGGGCAACTTGCTCTTCAGCTTTTGTGCTACTGCAAGCCCTGCTGGGATCTGTAGTTCCACAACACCTCAAGAGCTCTGGGAAGCTCCTCACTGCCTCACAGAGGGCACCGTTCAGCCGGCCAAGCCCCTGTGCTTCCGATGTCAGGATTGGGTTAAGAAACAGAAAAAGGAAGTGGTTTTGCAGAAGTGCGGAGCTCGCAGCGTCTCTGTGCCATATCGCCTCTCCCCGTTGTTTGGGCCTAGCCATCGCTTATTATTTTTTTTTTGTTTTTGTGCGTTTTAAAGATGTCTAATTTTATTCCTCTTTTAATGTTGATACGTTTTCATAAAGATTTACTGAATCCACCCTTTCTCAGCAAGCAGAATTTCACAATAAAGCTGTGTAGTCATGTTTAGTACCTCGCCTCTGGGATTTACTGATTATGGCGGGCAGGCAAACGAAAGAAGGGCTAAGGGGTTTGTCTGGGCTACAAGTATTGATGCGCTATCCTCGGGTAGCACGCGCCGGCATACTGCACCCCAGCACGGCCACTACACCGTGTATGGATCAGAGTACACGGGGTCCTGCCACCTTATCATCTGTTTCGGGCAGCCATCGGTCTGATACTGGGGACCTATCCTGGTGTAGCCCAGACAACCCCTTTAAAGGGTATGGTCCAGGAAGAAGAGGTGCGAGGCACCACACAAAGTTGTGTTCCTGAATACCTTCACATGTATTAAACAAGGTGACACATGCAGAGGAGATAGATCAGAGAGGTAGTCCAGAATTTGCGGGAGGGGGGGGAGCTACTTTCTTGTCGAAACACTGCCATCCCTGGACTTAGGTTGGGTCTGGTATTGCAACTCAGCTCCATTGACGTGAATAGGACTGAGCTGCAGCACCAGGCACAACCTGTGGACAGGTAGGTTGATGTTTCTGGAAGAAAGCAGCAATGTTTTATTTTCTAAATCTGGACAACCCCTTTTAATGGGTATATGTGTTGTTTTCTGTCTTCTGGTATGTATTGGTAGGGGGACCCTCCCTTACTCCTACTAGGGGTCTGCGTGCTGTACTGAGCATGTGCCTGAGAGCTTTGCTGCAAGCCCCTAACCATATATTATAGACGCAGACCTCCTGGTCTTGTGATTGATGACTATCGCCCTATTAAAAGTGCACTTTCTCTTTAAGACAGGTGAAGTCTGCCAAGTGCATGGGTTCTAACCAATCACCCTGAGTTCTGTACCTCTGGGATGTCCATAAGGTCCATGATTGGATCATTTCCATGTCTGCGTACCGTGGACCCAGTGAACTCCTATAATCAGCCATCTGTTTTGCAGGATGAGACCCCTCGGGGTTGGCACCTCTTACAGACCACCCTTTACATGGAAGAAAATGCATGACACACAAATCATTTGTATGTATAGGAACATAAGGTAAAGTGGAGCAGTTGCCCAAAGCAACCATTCAGCGCCGCCATGTGATGTGCTCAGGGAATCCTAGACAGGCAGATATCCTGGCAATGTCCGTGAAGGTGGCAAGTAAGAGCAAGTCCCAAAAGCCAGCTTTATGACCGTACACATTTAGTAGAAATTGCTGGTTTTTATATTTCGGCCATGGATTTCTGCATAAACCTTCACATCTTCCGCAGACCTCATGGTGACCACATCCTGGCCGCCTGGTACAGTGTCATGTAACTTCCCCATATACGTGATTACATACAATGCCTGATCTCTGTAGTGATATGACTGCAGGGGTAACGTGAGACTGGATTCAGACATCCGCATTAGTGGTCGCACCGCTCTACTGAACTGAACCTAGATGGTCATAGAACCTACTGGTGATCTTTGTTCAGTTCAGGGGGTCGGGTCTTGTGAGCCGGCATGTGGTTACTATATGTTGCCCCCATTGGAAACCAGTGTAATAGGATCAGATATGTTAGTGATGGGCCTTGGTTTGCCTCATCCGCACAGACTTTGTACATTCCCCTTCCCTTCAAGATGGAGTTCATGACATCACAATCCACTGCTGACCTCTGTCCACTGAATATGCAAATCCCATGACATCATAATCAAGTGCCCTCCTTCATCCACTGAATATGCAAATCAGATGACATCACAAACCAGGACTTGGCAACCTCCTGTAGACTATGACATCACAATCACCAATGACATCATAGAGTTCCTTTTTACAGTTCCGAGACTCCTGAAGCTCAGTCTTTCCAGACACTTCAAACTGGCGCGACACTTCTGTGTTATTTGCGAGTTTGGATGTAAATTTACTTTATTTTTTAACGTCTTTTGGACTCGTTGACAATGAGCTCCAGGAAAAGACGTAGAGGGAGGAAGAAAGAGGAGGCCGCGGCCGAAAATGAGGAGAAGAAAGATTCAGAACGAGTTCCACATAAGAGACCCAGGATCGGGACCGAAAAAGAAGCACCAGATGGAAAAACGCCGTCCAGTCCATCACCGCCAAAGAGGAAAAGATCAAGCGAGCAACTTGACGCCGGAGAACCCAGACCGGGTAAGAAAGAAATCTAAAGTGAGGAACCTGTGCTCGCTCTCAGCCAGTCCTGCTCCGGCCGCCAGAGAGTTTGCGCCTCTTTAAGTGCGGATTAGTTTTGCTACCATCACATACTCGGAGAGGGTGGGTTCGGCAAAGTCATCTCGGCGACGGATGTCGTCCGTAGAGAGCAGGTGGCAATTAAGATCCAGTCAAAATCCAAGTCATTAACCGCCTCCCGGACGGTCGATTTATTCCTCGTAGACGCATATACGCGTCATCTCGGGAGACGCGAGATTACGCGCATAGCTGGCCCGCACATGCGCAGTGCGGGCCGGGAAAAGTCGCAGCAGAAGTTTGTCACCAGCCTGCCAGCCAATGATCACCGTTGGTCGAATCACAAGCCATTTAACACCTTATATTTATAAATGTAATGTGTTAAATGGCTTCCCTGCTCCTCTGCTGGTCCTTTTCGTCGGTTGGTCCCAGCAGAGGAGCACAGATCACAGTGAGTACACCAAACACTACACATTTAGCCCCAGATCACCCCTATTAACCCCTTGATCACCCCTTCTTGTCCCTGTCAATCACTAGTGAAAGGGAAAAAAGTGATCAGTGTAAACTGTCACATTTTTTTTTCACTGGTATTGACCGTTAGGTTTTAGGTATAGTTTAGGCCCCTTGGTTAGGTAGTTTAGCGATCGGTTAGCGCCCAGCCCACCGCACCGCAGTCCGTTATTCGCTGATTAGCGTATCGCTAATCAGCTTTTGTACTTTTATAGTATCTGTAAGTGATCAAAACTGATCACAGTCAGATCTATAATAGTATTAGTGTCGCCTTAGCTCGCCCTCCACCCAAAACGCAGTGTTTGCCCGATCAGGCCTGATCGGTCGCCCACACGTGCGTTCACCCACGCCCGCCCCGCCGCAGTGACACTGCACAATCACTTTACAAGCGCTGCGGCGATAAAAAAAATCAGTTTTGATATTTTTGATCAATCGCATCGGCTTCCGGTACTTCGCTAGCCTCCCATTTGTCAGACAGGCTTGCTTTTTTTCTTTGGTAGTCTCAGGGAATATATTGAGTGGCATACCGGTTTGTTTCTGCCACGACTAAGTCAAAGAGCTCCGCAGTGAAGAACAGTCAGGGTTTGCCAGCACATCAGGGACTCTAGGGGCTCTACGGGCCTGTCTGTGCGGTGGCTGCGACGGGGGAACTAGTGCACGTGATAGTTCTTAGTACCCCCTAAATTTAGTTGCCCAAATGGCAAGTAAGAGGTATTCTTCTGAAGAGGCCTACAGGCTTCTGACCCAGTCGGATGAGGAATGGGAACCCTCATCTGATGAATCCAGCGGGTCAGAATACGAACCTGTAGAAAGCAGTGGCAGACACAAAGTTCGGACGAGGAGGCTGAGGTCCCTGATAGCACCAGGCGTACCCGGCCCCGTGTCGCTAGACCACAGGTTGAACAGGATCCGCTTCAAGGGCAGCAGAGTGGGGCTGGCGCTGTCGGATTACGTGGTGAGGCATACTCCAGCAGCGCAGCCCTTCCTGGACCTAGTACCAGCACTGCCGTACAACATGGTGAAGTGGCGAGCACCAGAAGGGCAGTTGAAGCTGGTACGGTGGTACGTGCAGTAGTTACCCCGTCGCAGCCACCGCAAAGACGTGCCCGTAGAGCCCCTGAGGTGCTGGCAAACCCTGATTGGCAGTCCCCAACTTCAGCCGCACCTGTAGTTCTCCCTTTCACCGCCCAGTCTGGAGTTCGGGTTGAGACAGCTCAGATCGGTTTGGCCCTGTTTTTTTTTGAGCTGTTCTTGACTGCGGAGCTCTTGGACTTAGTCGTGGCAGAAACAAACCGGTATGCCACACAATTTATAGCCGCCAACCCGGGAAGCTTTTATGCCCAGTCTTTCCGGTGGGAACCCGTCCAAGTTTCCGAATTTAATGTGAAAAATGCCCAGTGAAATCCTAAAGATACTCATTGGAATTTGGGCCCCTTTACGCACCTAGGCTGCAAAAAAGTGTCACACATGTGGTATCGCCGTACTCAGAAGAAGTAGGGAAGTGTGTTTTGGGGTGTCATTTTACATATACCCATGCTGGGTGAGAGAAATATCTCTGTAAAATGACAACTTTGTATAAACAAAATGGGAAAAGTTGTCTTTTACAGAGATATTTCTCTCACCCAGCATGGGTATATATAAAAATACACCCCAAAACACATTGCCCTACTTCTCCTGAGTACGGCGATACCACATGTGTGACACTTTTATCCATGATGCAGAGGACCGGGGTGACTCACTCTGTCCAGGTATTTTGATGTCGATGTCGATTTGATGTAGATAGAGAAGAGCAGGGGTCCTAGGACAGAGCTTTGCGGGACACCAACAGAGAGGGAATGAGACGAGGAGGTGGTGTGAGAGTGGGAGACGTTAAACATCCGGTCTATGAGGTATGATGTGATCCAGGAGAGGGCCAGGTCAGTGATGCCAAGAGATGAGAGAGTTTGCAGCAGAAGGGAGTGGTCAACAGTGTCGAAGGCAGAGGACAGGTCAAGGAGAAGGAGGACAGAGTATTGTTTCTTGGTTTTGGCTGTCAGATTGTAGGCGGTTAAAGAGGGAGCAGGAGGAGAGGTGGGAGTACAGTTCTGAATGGACATTTTGTTCAAGTAGCTTTGAGGCATACGGAAGAAGTGATAATGGGCGATAACTGGACGAGGAAGATGGGTCAAGTGAAGGCTTTTTGAGGATGGGTGTAATGGTAGCATGTTTAAAAGCAGAGGGGAAAACACCAGAGTTTAGTGATAGGTTGAAGAGATGAGTTAGGGCTGGCATAAACACTGCGTTGAGGTTAGGGATGAGGTGGGATGGGATTGGGTCAAGTGCACAGTTGGTCAGATGAGATTTGGAGAGTAGAGTGGAGAGTTTTTCTTCTGTAATGGTGGAGAAGCGGGTTTTGGGGGAAGAGGACCGAGCAGTTGTGTAGAGGATCTGTGGGGACTGTGTAGTAAAGCTTTCTCTGATGTGGACTATCTTTTGTTTGATTTCTTTGCCTTATAGTAAAGTCTACAAAAACGACATCGAAGAAATAAACCAAAATCTCTTTAAGAACATCTGTTTTGTGGTTCCTGAATGGGCTGAAGATTACACAAATACCACCGTCCATTCAGATGTGTTACCACCGGATACAGCACAGGATCACAGATCTGATTCAATTACCTAATCATACCCGAGAAACACCATCATTCAGAGGACCACCATCCTGCCAGATATCCATGATGCAGAGGACCACCATCCTGCCAGATATCCATGATGCAGAGGACCACCATCCTGCTAGATATCCATGATGCAGAGAACCACCATCCTGCCAGATATCCATGATGCAGAGGACCACCATCCTGCCAGATATCTATGATGCAGAGAACCACCATCCTGCTAGATATCTATGATGCAGAGGACCACCATCCTGCTAGATATCCATGATGCAGAGGACCACCATCCTGACAGATAACTATGATGCAGTGGACCACCATCCTGCCAGATATCTATAATGCAGAGGACCACCATCCTGCTAGATATCCATGATGCAGAGGACCACCATCCTGCTAGATATCCATGATGCAGAGGACCATCATCCTGACAGATATCTATAATGCAGTGGACCACCATTCTGCCAGATATCTATGATGCAGAGGACCACCATCCTGCCAGATATCCATGATGCAGAGGACCACCATCCTGCTAGATATCCATGATGCAGAGGACCGCCATCCTGCTAGATATCTATGACGCAGAGGACCACCATCCTGCTAGATATCTATGATGCAGAGGACCACCATCCTGCTAGATATCCATGATGCAGAGGACCGCCATCCTGCTAGATATCTATGATGCAGAGGACCAACATTCTGCTAGATATCTATGATGCAGATGACCACCATCCTGCTAGATATCCATGATGCAGAGGACCACCATCCTGCCAGATATCCATGATGCAGAGGACCACCATCCTGCCAGATATCGATGATGCAGAGGACCACCATCCTGCCAGATATCCATGATGCAGAGGATCACCATCCTGCCAGATATCCATGATGCAGAGGACCACCATCCTGCCAGATATCTATGATGCAGAGGACCACCATCCTGCCAGATATCTATGATGCAGAGGACCACCATCCTGCCAGATATCTATGATGCAGAGGACCACCATCCTGCCAGATATCCATGATGCAGAGGAACACCCCATCCTGCCTAGATATCCATGATGCAGAGGACCACCATCCTGCTAGATATCCATGATGCAGAGGACCGCCATCCTGCTAGATATCTATGATGCAGAGGACCGCCATCCTGCCAGATATCTATGATGCAGAGGACCCCATCCTGCTAGATATCTATGATGCAGAGGACCACCATCCTGCCTAGATATCTATGATGCAGAGGACCACCATCCTGCTAGATATCTATGATGCAGAGGACCACCATCCTGCTAGATATCTATGATGCAGAGGACCACCATCCTGCCAGATATCTATGATGCAGAGGACCACCATCCTGCTAGATATCTATGATGCAGAGACCACCATCCTGCTAGATATCTATGATGCAGAGGACCACCATCCTGCTAGATATCTATGATGCAGAGGACCACCATCCTGCTAGATATCTATGATGCAGAGGACCACCATCCTGCTAGATATCTATGATGCAGAGGACCACCATCCTGCCTAGATATTCATGATGCAGAGGACCACCATCCTGCTAGATATCTATGATGCAGAGGACCACCATCCTGCTAATATCTATGATGCAGAGGACCACCATCCTGCTAGATATCATGATGCAGAGGACCACCATCCTGCTAGATATCTATGATGCAGAGGACCACCATCCTGCTAGATATCCATGATGCAGAGGACCACCATCCTGCTGATATCTATGATGCAGAGGACCACCATCCTGCCAGATATCATGATGCAGAGGACCACCATCCTGAGATATCTATGATGCAGAGGACCACCATCCTGCCAGATATCCATGATGCAGAGGACCTGATATCATGATGCAGAGGACCACCATCCTGCTAGATATCTATGATGCAGAGGACCACCATCCTGCTGATATCTATGATGCAGAGGACCACCATCCTGCCAGATATCTGATGCAGAGGACCACCATCCTGCCAGATATCTATGATGCAGAGGACCACCATCCTGCCAGATATCTATGATGCAGAGGACCACCATCCTGCCAGATATCTATGATGCAGAGGACCACCATCCTGCCAGATATCCATGATGCAGAGGACCACCATCCTGCCAGATACCCATGATGCAGAGGACCAACATCCTGCCAGATATCCATGATGCAGAGGACCGCCATCCTGCTAGATATCTAAGATGCAGAGGACCACCATCCTGCCAGATATCTATGATGCAGAGGACCGCCATACTGCTAGATATCCATGATGCAGAGGACCGCCATCTTGCTAGATATCTATGATGCAGAGGACCGACATCCTGCTAGATATCTATGATGCAGAGGACCACCATCCTGCTAGATATCCATGATGCAGAGGACCACCATCCTGCCAGATATCCATGATGCAGAGGACCACCATCCTGCCTGATTTCCATGATGCAGAGGACCACCATCCTGCCAGATATCCATGATGCAGAGGACCACCATCCTGCCTGATTTCCATAATGCAGAGGATCACCATCCTGCCAGATATCCATGATGCAGAGGACCACCATCCTGCCAGATATCCATGATGCAGAGGACCACCATCCTGCCTGATTTCCATGATGCAGAGGATCACCATCCTGCCAGATATCCATGATGCAGAGGACCGCCATCCGGCTAGATATCTATGATGCAGAGGACCGCCATCCTGCTAGATATCCATGATGCAGAGGACCACCATCCTGCCAGATATCCATGATGCAGAGGACCACCATCCTGCCAGATATCCATGATGCAGAGGACCACCATCCTGCCTGATTTCCATGATGCAGAGGATCACCATCCTGCCAGATATCCATGATGCAGAGGATCACCATCCTGCCAGATATCCATGATGCAGAGGAGTCAAGAGGACCACCATCCTGCCTGATTTCCATGATGCAGAGGACCACCATCCTGCCTAATATCCATGATGCAGAGGACCACCATCCTGCCAGATATCCATGATGCAGATGATCACCATCCTGCCAGATATCCATGATGCAGAGGACCATCATCCTGCCAGATATCCATGATGCAGAGGACCACCATCCTGCCAGATATCCATGATGCAGAGGACCACCATCCTGCCAGATATCTATGATGCAGAGGACCACCATCCTGCCAGATATCCATGATGCAGAGGACCACTAACATCTCCAGCATTTCTATATTATTAATGAACTCGGTTAATAAAATCTTTCTGGTTTTCTAAATTCTTTGGTTCCTTTTTATTTATATAGCTCAGGTCTATGCACATGGTACAAGGAGACCCCAACCAGGAGTAACAGCCACACCCTAATAACAGCCATAGTGCCTCCATTTAGAGCACTGTTAGGGCTCATGCACATGGCTGTTACCAGCGGTGCCCGTACTGAGGCATGCAATATGCAGGCACTGGCTGTGTGTTCACCACATCACAGATGTGGACCTATTCACTTGAATGGGTCTTCAATCCAAAAGGTGCGGTGCGGAACGGAGGCACGGAACCCCACGGAAGCACTACAGAGTGCAAGAAATCCACATGGATGTTGCCCAAGCAATGGCCGTGTGCATGAGCCCTTAGAGTGACCCCCATCATTAGTGTCAGCACAGTGTCCCTATAAACAGTATAACCATGCCTCCCAGATCCAGGAGGACTGTCCCTAATTTCGCTCTCTGTCCCCCGGTCCCTGAGAGCTGTCGCATATTCCGACTTCATCTGTATGTGAATCCTCAGGACACAGCGGTGAAAAAGGAACCATTAGCTTCCTCCTGCTCCACCATTTAGCTGCTGCTAGTGGTTCAGCGCAGGCGGGCCCGATACAGTGACGTCACCGAACCTGCTGTGCTGAGCCACAGACGACGCAGACCGGAGAAGAGCAGTCCTGCTCTGCACCGCTCCTTGTGGGAACATGGGATGGGCTTGTTTCAAAGTTAGGGGCATCACTCTGTATAGGGAACTTATGAGGGCCTCTTACTGTTTGGAGTCTGCCAAGTGCATGGGTTCTAACCAATCACCCTGAGTTCTGTACCTCTGGGATGTCCATAAGGTCCATGATTGGATCATTTCCATGTCTGCGTACTGTGGAGCCAGTGAACTCCTATAATCAGCCATCTGTTTTGCAGGATGAGACCCCTCGGGGTTGGCACCTCTTACAGACCACCCTTTACATGGAAGAAAATGCATGACACACAAATCATTTGTATGTATAGGAACATAAGGTAAAGTGGAGCAGTTGCCCAAAGCAACCATTCAGCGCCGCCATGTGATGTGCTCAGGGAATCCTAGACAGGCAGATATCCTGGCAATGTTCGTGAAGGTGGCAAGCGAGAGCAAGTCCCAAAAGCCAGCTTTATGACCGTACACATTTAGTAGAAATTGCTGGTTTTTATATTTCGGCCATGGATTTCTGCATAAACCTTCACATCTTCCGCAGACCTCATGATGACCACATCCTGGCCGCCTGGTACAGTGTCATGTAACTTCCCCATATACGTGATTACATACAATGCCTGATCTCTGTAGTGATATGACTGCAGGGGTAACGTGAGACTGGATTCAGACATCCGCATTATGGTCGCACCGCTCTACTGAACTGAACCTAGATGGTCATAGAACCTACTGGTGATCTTTGTTCAGTTCAGGGGGTCGGGGTCTTGTGAGCCGGCATGTGGTTACTATATGTTTCCCCCATTGGAAACCAGTGTAATAGGATCAGATATGTTAGTGATGGGCCTTGGTTTGCCTCATCCGCACAGACTTTGTACATTCCCCTTCCCTTCAAGATGGAGTTCATGACATCACAATCCACTGCTGACCTCTGTCCACTGAATATGCAAATCCCATGACATCACAATCAAGTGCCCTCCTTCATCCACTGAATATGCAAAACTGAATATGCAAATCAGATGACATCACAAACCAGGACTTGGCAACCTCCTGTAGACTATGACATCACAATCACCAATGACATCATAGAGTTCCTTTTTACAGTTCCGAGACTCCTGAAGCTCAGTCTTTCCAGACACTTCAAACTGGCGCGACACTTCTGTGTTATTTGCGAGTTTGGATGTAAATTTACTTTATTTTTTAACGTCTTTTGGACTCGTTGACAATGAGCTCCAGGAAAAGACGTAGAGGGAGGAAGAAAGAGGAGGCTGCGGCCGAAAATGAGGAGGAGAAAGATTCAGAACGAGTTCCACATAAGAGACCCAGGATCGGGACCGAAAAAGAAGCACCAGATGGAAAACCGCCGTCCAGTCCATCACCGCCAAAGAGGAAAAGATCAAGCGAGCAACTTGACGCCGGAGAACCCAGACAGGGTAAGAAAAAAATCTAAAGTGAGGAACCTGTGCTCGCTCTCAGCCAGTCCTGCTCCGGCCGCCAGAGAGTTTGCGCCTCTTTAAATATAATCTTTATTAGCTTTTATCATTTTCATTCCGATAGCACGTCACAATAGTAGGATAATTTGACAGGTGTTAACACGTGTGATACATTACATCTGGGGTATGGTAGACAGAGTTAGACATGCGTGTAGCTGCATAGCAACTGGTGTTACTTGCATACTGATATAATGATCATTCAATTCAAATTGTGACATCCAAACCTAGTCTTCTAGCTCATAACAAGTGAAAATAAACTCCTTGAGGGAAAAGGGCAATTTAAAAATTTTGCGGATTTCTTTCCATGTGGCAATAGTGTCCTTTCTTAGTAGACTCGATCTTATCAAGGTGGTCTGGGCCGAGTATTTAGTGTGTAGTAGGGTCTTTACGCTCCAAGGATGTAGAAGCTGGGATTCCAACGACCCATTGGTATAGAAATTGGTATTAAAAAATCCAGTCAATACAATGCCTCATGAGACTCGCCAGATTGTACAGTCTTAGACTAGGGAACGCCATGCCTCCCTTTAATTTGGGTAGCTGTAATTCTAGGTCTTTTCCCTGCCCATAGGAATGTATTAAAAGCTCTTTCCAGCATCTCGATGTCAGAATGTTGGAGGAGAAGTGGTATTGTCTGCATGGGGTAAAGGAGTTTTGGGATGGCGATCATTTTCAGAAGTTGGCATCTACCTCCCAGGGAAAGGGGGAGGTTTATCCACCTCTCCATATCTGAGAGAATTAAAAAAAAAAAGTGGTGGATAATTCAGGCAATAAAGCGACCCTGGCTGCTTACCAATATGGATTCCCAAGTATTTGATGGATATAGGGAAAATTCTTACCGGGATTTTACTTTCCTTGAGTCCGAAGGCAGCACAGAATGGGTTAACCTTGTCGTCATCTTTTCCAGGACCGCCCACCTAGAACATATCAATTGACAATTAATCAATCAATTCACTCTCCTATAAGGTCTCCTCCTCCCCAATGCCTCCTTGTGTTTTAAAAAATAATAGACTCCGACAAATAGTGGATGCCAAAAAAGAGAATTTATTAGGGAGGGTATACTTGTGCTGCCTTCGGACTCAAGGAAAGTAAAATCCCGGTAAGAATTTTCCCTTTCCCATTTCGTCCTCCGGCAGCACAGAATGGGATTTTTATAGATCTCAAAGGGGGGGAGTTTCAGAAAGAGCTGCCGACAATACTCCAGTGCCAAAGGCTGAGCTTCTAGCGTTGATGTCCAGACGGTAGTGTTTCACGAAGGTGAGCGATGAAGACCAAGATGCTGCATTGCAGATTTCTTCTATCGGAACTTGTGCCATCTCCGCCCAGGAAGTGGCTGTGGCTCTGGTCGAGTGAGCTCTGACAGGAAATGGAGGAGGTATGGCCTCAAGTGAATACGCTTCCAGAATAGTGGACTTTATCCATCTCGCCAGGGTATCTTTGGAAGGTGAGAGTCCTTTCCTTGGACCAGAGAAAAGGACGAACAGGTTTTCACTGCCTCTGAATTCTCCTGTTCTTTGGAGATAAATTTCTAAAGCTCTTTTCACATCCAAGGTATGGCAAAGATTCTGTTCTTCATTGAGAGGCTCGGGACAGAATACTGGAAGGAACGCTTCTCTATTTCTGTTTACTGAAGACGGAACCTTGGGCACGAAGAATGGCATGGTGCGAAGCAATATTCCATCTGGAAGGAAACGTAAGTATGGAAACTTGGAGGATAAAGCTTGGAGTTCCCCCAGTCTTTTTGCAGACGTGATGGCCGTAAGAAAAAGTGCTTTGTACGAGAGCCACTTGAGGTCAGCTTCTTCCAATGGTTCGAATGGAGAGAGGGTCAGCCTCTTCAGAACCAAGGAGAGATCCCAGACCGGAAACGGATTCCTATGCGTAGGGTTAAGTCTTCTGACCGCCTTAAAAAATCTGAGAACCAACGGATGATGGAGGTATTTATTCTCAGTCATGGAATTAATAGCGGTCATATGTGACCTTAGGGTATTGGGCTTTAGCCCTTTCTGGAATCCATCTTGGAGAAACTGAAGGATGGAGGAAACGCTAATGTTTTTATGGCCAGTCTCCGACATCCAGGACATAAATCTTCTCCAGATTTTAGCGTATTTTCTATTCGTAGAATCTTTTCTGGAAGAAAGCAGCGTATTAACAACTGACTGTGAGAGGCCTTTCCCCTCTAATCTACTTCTTTCAGCCTCCAAGCAGTAAGGTGTAGATGGCCCAGACTCTGGTGATGCAATCCATTCTGAATCAGAAGATCCGGACGCGGAGGAAGTTTCCAGAAGTGGCCTTTGGACAGCTGGAATAGGAGTGGGAACCACGACCTCCTCGGCCAAAAAGGAGCGATTATTATAGCTTGAGGTTTCTCCTCTACTATTTTCCTCAGGACTCTCGGGATAAGGGGGACTGGCGGAAAGATGTAGACCGACAGATGTTTCCAGCTCATAGAAAATGCGTCTACTACAGTGGGGTTGTCGTGACTGTTTAGAGAACAGAACCTGTCCAGCTTCTTGTTTCTTGCTGATGCCATCAGATCCCAGGTCGGTGTCCCCCATCTGGCTATGATCTGGTGAAAGATGATTGGGTTGAGCTCCCAGTCGGCTTGATTGATCGTCTTCCTGCTCAGATGGTCCGCTCGAGTATTGTAGCAAGCTCTGATATGCATCGCTTTTAATTCCAGCAGATGTAACTCCGCCCACTTGAATATTTCCTTGCATAGCTTCAGAAGATGAGAGCTTCTTGTCCCACCTTGTTTGTTTAGATAAAATACGGTTGACAGGTTGTCCGACCGAATCAGCACGGGCTTCCCTGATATGTAGGTTTCGAACCGGTAGAGGGCTAACAGGACTGCTTTCATCTCTTTGTAGTTTGAGGACTCCATCTTCTCCTTGGAAGACCAGAGGCCCTGCACCCATTTGTCCTGGAGGTGAGCCCCCCATCCTTGACCGGAAGCATCCGTGGTGATAATCACTGGGGTGAGGAACTGAAATCTTTTTCCCATAGTCAGATGACTCGTGCGCAACCACCATCTGAGACTCTGGATAGTAGAGGGTCTTATCCTCATTCTTGCGTCCAACTTGAACCCGTTCCGACGCCAAGCCTGTAGCATATCTTGTTGCAGATCTCTGCTGTGAATATTCGCCCAGGGAACAGCATCTGAGACTGATGTGAGATGTCCGAGTGTCCTCATTACTCTGCGGACCGATGGGAAATGAAGAGAAATCAATATTTTTATTTCTCTCTTCAGTGTCCTTATCTTCCCAGGGGGGAGATAGAGCTTCATGGCCTTTGTGTCTATTGTGAAGCCCAAAAAGGTCTTGGAGGTGGCTGGAATGATATCCGACTTCTCCCAGTTCACTAGGAATCCCACTGATTGTAGGAGTTCTATAGCTTTCTTTAAATGGAAACGTAGCAGGGCTTCCGACTCGGCTGCAATTAGCCAGTCGTCCAGGTAGGGGAAGATCTGGACCCCTTGGAGGCGAAGTGCTACTGCAAGTACCACAGCTATCTTCGTAAAGACTCTTGGGGCTGAACATAGCCCAAATGGCAGGGCCTTGAACTGGTAGTGGAGTGTCACCCCATTTCTCCTGATGGCCAGTCTTAAGAATTTTCTCGACTCTTGACTTATTGGGACATGGAGGTATGCGTCCTTTAGGTCTAACGATGCCATAAACACCTTCCTCCTGAGAACCGCTGTGATGGATCTTATTGTTTCCATTTTGAAGCGGATCTTCTTCATATAACGATTCAGGTAGCGGAGGTCTATAATCAACCGACTTTTGCCATCTCTTTTTGGAATACAGAAGATCCTGGAATATACTCCTGAATTTTTCTGAGAATTTGGGACTTCCTCCAGAACCCCTTTGTCTAGGAACTCTTTTAGCAGTAGGAAGACTTGTGGATCTTCCCCCTTGCTGAGTACGAATCTGTTTCTTGGCAAGTAATCGAGTTCTAGTCGATAACCTCTTCTTATAATCCCTAGGACCCAGATGTCTGACGTGATGTGACACCAGCTTTCGTAGAAGAGAGATAACCGACCTCCTACTCTCTGTCTTCTGGCGTCAAAACTCGGATTTTGGGGGTCTGTTGTCCTCTCCCTTCCTCTTAGACTTCTCCGAGGAGGTCCAGGCTTTCCGATCAGATCTCCCCCGTCCAGAACGTCCTCTGAAGTTTGATCTTCCTGAATCTTGTCCCTTATAGGGGCGAAAAAATCTGGTTTTGTCCCTGCGTCTGGGTTGCGGAAAGTTCAAAGCTTTATCTTCTTTGTTAGCCTTCCAGCAGTTTATCTAACTGTGATCCAAACAACTTCCCCGGTTCAAAAGGAAGAGCGCATAGGTTGTTTTTCGAAGAGGCGTCACCAGACCAGATCTTCAGCCAGAGAGATCTACGGATCGAGTTGGCCAATGCCATGTTCTTGGCACACAATCGTATCGTATCAACCGGGAAGTCACAGAGAAATTCCGCTGATGATTTGAGTGTAGGCAATTGCTTGAGGAGTTCCTCTCTTGATACTCCATCTTCAATGTCCCTGCCCAGATGGCTGAGCCACACTCTAAGTGCTCGAGCAACAGGAACAGTCGCCATTGCAGCCTTATTAAGAGAGGCGAGGTATGTATGTTGTCTCTTGAGGAGACCATCAGCCTTTTTCTCCATCGGATCCTTCAACAGGGCTGAGTCATCAGAGGGAAAAAAAGATCTTTTTGCTAATCTAGCTACAGCCGGGTCTACTTTAGCCGGGGTTGCCCAGGAGGATGACTCTGCTGGATCTGTTTTGTATACACTTCTGAACCTGGATCCTAGGTTGATCCTTCCTACCGGACGTTCCCATTCTTTAGACATCACGGCATCCAGGACTGGGTGTCCAGGGAACACTGACGCCTTCTTTTTAGGAAAATAAAAAAGATCCTCTTCATTATGTTTACTGCATTTTTCCTTATTGGCTTCCATAATATTCTTGACCTCTTTAATAAGCTGATTTGTATCTGCTTTGTCAAATAAAAAATTATCTTCAATAACGGGAGAATCCGAAAAGGATGAGACTTCTCCTTCAGAGCGCGACGATTTCTCAGATGAGGATGGGGAGCGCGGTCTTCTTTTAGTACTCTTTTTCTTTGCCTTGGATTTTTTCAGGAAGGCTTTAAAGAGGGAGACCATCTTGCTTGTTTCGTCATCCGAAGAACCATCAGGGTGAGAACATTGCTCACATATATTAGTGGCGTGATTATCCGGTAGGGATTGGAGACAGGAAATGCAGAGGGGTGAGCTAGACCTCCGTTTTTTCCTTGGCGGCGAGGGTTCCTGGGTATCCCGATGGCACCTTATGCAGAGATCCTGAGGGAAGTCATCTGGGAGTGGCTGCTCGCATGACTGACACATCCTGTGCCTGCTTTTGCGGGAACTTTTTTCTCCTCTGCCGGACGCGCTGGACATCTGAATGAAGAAAACAGAGCATTAAAAACAGAATATGCTGCAGACTTCAGAAACATCCAGGTTCCCATATTATCAAAAGGTTTGCCTGACAATAGGACAGGCCTATACCTTTAAAACGCTGGAGCTCGGCTGCCAGGCACAACAGGCACCGAAGCTCAGCAACACCGCTCTTTTACATTCAAATTTGGCGCCAGATCGGGGCAGAGGCCGCTTTAGATGACGTCAGACGCACTGCGCCTGCGTTCCACATGCGTTCCACCAAACCGGAAGTATCGGCACCGGCGCTTCCCAAGCAGGTACTGCGGCTTCTTTAATGGCTGACGGCCGCTTCATACTCCTCGTTGGCATCTCTCTCCTGCGCCACGTGCAGCTGCTTGGCTGCATCCACCAGGTAGTCGCGCTTGAATGGGCCCTCGCTGGACTGAGGAAGGTTCAGCAACTGCTAGTTTTAATCCCCGATCTAAAGGCGCTTAGCGGGTCAGACATGGAGCCAGGACACACATGGCTATCCCCATTCTGAGGCCTTGCACCTTGTCACAACAAGGCATAACGGCCGCACAATATCGGTGGGCTTCATCCTCAGATGAGGACAAAAAAAAAACACAAGGAGGCATTGGGGAGGAGGAGACCTTATAGGAGAGTGAATTGATTGATTAATTGTCAATTGATATGTTCTAGGTGGGCGGTCCTGGAAAAGATGACGACAAGGTTAACCCATTCTGTGCTGCCGGAGGACGAAATGGGAATGGGGCTATCTGAATAGGGACACCAAGGTTGTGAAGGTTCTTTCTGTGAGGGTTGTTCAGATTTAGTGACGTTTACTTTATATCCGGACACTGTCCCAAAGTCCTCCAATAATTTAAATATTCTGGTTAAATCTCTCTCAGGTTTTTCTAGAAAAACTAGCAGATCGTCAGCAAAAAGCGCATGTTTAATGGAGATTTTGCCTATTCTGATACCTTCTATATTCCGACTAGCGCTGAGTTTACGCGATAGTGGTTCTATTGCAAGGTTGAAAAGGTAGACAGCCTTGTCTAGTCCCTTTATATAGACTAAAAGAAGGTGAGAGGAAACCTGGTGCGCATATCCTAGCTTGTGGGTCTGCATATAAAGCCGCGATGTATTTACGGAAAGGTCCACTAAAGCCCATATGATCTAGCACGACCCCTAGCCACCCCCAGTTTACATCGTCAAATGCTTTTTCAGCATCTATTGAGACTATGGCCGCGGGAGGGTGGGCTAGGGGGCGCATTTTCACTTCATCCAGCACCGTTAAGACTTTTCGTAAGTTAGTCACTGCCGCTCTCCCTTGCACGAAGCCCACTTGGGACGGAGAAAATAAAGAAGGCATGATGCGTGCCAATCTATCAGCTAAAATTTTTGAGATTATTTTTAAGTCCACATTAATTAACGATATCGGTCGGTAGGAAGCCGCTAAAAGTGGGTCCTTTCCTGGTTTCGGTAGAACCTTTATGTGAGCTGTATTTGTTTGTAGAGGGATAGCAGACCCCTGCATGTAGTGTCGGGGCAATATCTTGCGATAGGACACGGAAGAATTCCCCCGTGTACCCGTCAGGACCTGGGGCTTTTCTTAAGGACAAATTCTTGATAGTATTTGTGATTTCCTCCACTGAAACCGGTGCATTAAGTGCTTCCCTGTCTAGATCTGAAAGCGCGAGGAGCTGAGCCCCGTCCAGCCAGTCTCCCAATTTACAGCTTTGTTGTTCTGGGCTCTTATATAATGTTGCATAAAAGTCTTTTAATATGTTGTTGATTCCCTTGGGGTCCGAGCAAAGAGTCCCTGAGTCACCTTTAAGGGTGGTAATATTGGTCACTGATCTATGGCCTTTTGCCAAGGCAGCTAGCAACTTGCCAGCTTTATTGCCGTGTCTAAAAAGATGCGCCTCCCATTCAGATGGAGCTATACGTTCCCAACTTCTAAGAGTATTTTCATATTCCCGTTTGGTTGCTTGCCATTTTCGCAGTAGGGATTGAGAAGGGGTACTTTTAAACAATGTGTACGCCGAATTCAGACTGTCGCTTAGTTGGCTAATCCGTTTTTTAAGGGCAGCTTTTTTACTGAACACATCCATGATGCAGAGGACCACCATCCTGACAGATATCTATGATGCAGAGGACCACCATCCTGCCAGATATTCATGATGCAGAGGACCACCATCCGGCCAGATATCCATGATGCAGAGGACCACCATCCTGCCTGATATCTTTGATGCAGTGGACCACCATCCTGCCTGATATCCATGATGCAGAGGACCACCATCTTGCTAGATATCCATGATGCAGAGGACCGCCATCCTGCTAGATATCTATAATGCAGAGGACCGCCATCCTGCTAGATATCCATGATGCAAAGGACCGCCATCATGCTAGATATCTATGATGCAGAGGACCGCCATCCTGCTAGATATCCATGATGCAAAGGACCGCCATCATGCTAGATATCTATGATGCAGAGGACCGCCATCCTGCTAGATATCTATGATGCAGAGGACCACCATCCTGCTAGATATCTATGATGCAGAGGATCACCATCCTGCTAGATATCCATGATGCAGAGGACCACCATCCGGCCAGATATCCATGATGCAGAGGACCACCATCCTGCCTGATATCTATGATGCAGTGGACCACCATCCTGCCTGATATCTATGATGCAGAGGACCACCATCCTGCTAGATATCTATAATGCAGAGGACCGCCATCCTGCTAGATATCTATAATGCAGAGGACCACCATCCTGCTAGATATCCATGATGCAAAGGACCGCCATCCTGCTAGATATCTATAATGCAGAGGACCACCATCCTGCCAGATATCTATGATGCAGAGGACCGCCATCATGCTAGATATCTATGATGCAGAGGACCGCCATCCTGCTAGATATCTATGATGCAGAGGACCACCATCCTGCTAGATATCTATGATGCAGAGGACCACCATCATGCCAGATATCTATAATGCAGAGGACCACCATCCTGCCAGATATCTATGATGCAGAGGACCGCCATCATGCTAGATATCTATGATGCAGAGGACCGCCATCCTGCTAGATATCTATGATGCAGAGGACCACCATCCTGCTAGATATCTATGATGCAGAGGACCACCATCCTGCTAGATATCTATGATGCAGAGGACCACCATCCTGCTAGATATCTATGATGAAGAGGACCACCATCCTGCTAGATATCTATGATGCAGAGGATCACCATCCTGCTAGATATCCATGATGCAGAGGACCGCCATCCTGCTAGATATCTATGATGCAGAGGACCACCGTCCTTCTAGATTTCCATGATGCAGAGGACCGCCATCCTGCCAGATATCCATGATGCAGAGGACCACCATCCTGCCAGATATCCATGATGCAGAGGACCACCATCCTGCCAGATATCCATGATGCAGAGGACCACCATCCTGACAGATTACCATACTGCCAGATATCCATGATGCAGAGAACCACCATCCTGCTAGATATCCATGATGCAGAGGACCGCCATCCTGCTAGATATCTATGACGCAGAGGACCACCATCCTGCTAGATATCCATGATGCAGAGGACCGCCATCCTGCTAGATATCCATGATGCAGAGGACCGCCATCCTGCTAGATATCCATGATGCAGAGGACCACCATCCTGCCTGATATCCATGATGCAGAGGACCACCATCCTGCCAGATATCCATGATGCACAGGACCACCATCCTGCCAGATATCTATCATGCAGAGGACCACCATACTGCCAGATATCTATGATGCAGAGGACCACCATCCTGCCTGATATCCATGATGCAGAGGACCACCATCCTGCTAGATATCCATGATGCAGAGGACCACCATCCTGCTAGATATCCATGATGCAGAGGACCACCATCCTGCCAGATATCCATGATGCAGAGGACCACCATCTTGCTAGATATCCATGATGCAGAAGACCGCCATCCTGCTAGATATCTATAATGCAGAGGATCACCATCCTGCCAGATATCTATGATGCAGAGGACCACCATCCTGCTAGATATCTATGATGCAAAGGACCGCCATCCTGCTAGATATCTATGATGCAGAGGACCACCATCCTGCCAGATATCCATGATGCAGAGGACCACCACCCTGCCAGATATCCATGATGCAGAGGACCACCATCCTGCCAGATATCCATGATGCAGAGGACCACCATCCTGCTAGATATCTATGATGCAGAGGACCACCATCCTGCCTGATATCCATGATGCAGAAGACCACCATCCTGCCAGATATCCATGATGCAGAGGACCACCACCCTGCCAGATATCCATGATGCAGAGGACCACCATCCTGCCAGATATCCATGATGCAGAGGACCACCATCCTGCTAGATATCTATGATGCAGAGGATCACCATCCTGCTAGATATCTATGATGCAGATGACCACCATCCTGCCAGATATCTATGATGCAGAGGACCACCATCCTGCCAGATATCCATAATGCAGAGGACCGCCATCCTGCTAGATATCTATGATGCAGAGGATTACCATCCTGCTAGATATCCATGATGCAGAGGACCGCCATCCTGCTAGATATCCATGGTGCAGAGGACCACCATCCCGCCAGATATCTATGATGCAGAGGACCACCATCCTGCCTGATATCTATGCAGAGGACCACCATCCTGCTAGATATCCATGATGCAGAGGACCGCCATCATGCTAGATATCTATGATGCAGAGGACCACCATCCTGCCATATATCCATGATGCAGAGGACCACCATCCTGCTAGATATCCATGATGCAGAGGACCGCCATCATGCTAGATATCTATGATGCAGAGGACCGCCATCCTGCTAGATATCCATGATGCAGAGGACCACCATCCTGCTAGATATCCATGATGCATAGGACCGCCATCCTGCCAGATATCCATGATGCAGAGGATCACCATCCTGCCTGATATCCATGATGCAGAGGACCACCATCCTGCCAGATATCCATAATGCAGAGGACCACCATCCTGCTAGATATCCATGATGCAGAGGACCGCCATCCTGCCAGATATCTATGATGCAGAGGACCGCCATCCTGCTAGATATCTATGATGCAGAGGACCACCATCCTGCTAGATATCCATGATGCAGAGGACTACCATACTGCCAGATATCCATGATGCAGAGAACCACCATCCTGCTAGATATCCATGACGCAGAGGACCGCCATCCTGCTAGATATCTATGACGCAGAGGACCGCCATCCTGCTAGATATCTATGATGCAGAGGACCACCATCCTGCTAGATATCTATGATGCAGAGGACCGCCATCCTGCTAGATATCTATGATGCAGAGGACCGCCATCCTGCCTGATATCCATGATGCAGAGGACCACCATCCTGCCAGATATCTATGATGCAGAGGACCACCATCCTGCTAGATATCCATGATGCAGAGGACCGCCATCATGCTAGATATCTATGATGCAGAGGATTACCATCCTGCTAGATATCCATGATGCAGAGGACCGCCATCCTGCTAGATATCCATGGTGCAGAGGACCGCCATCATGCTAGATATCTATGATGCAGAGGACCGCCATCCTGCTAGATATCTATGATGCAGAGGACCACCATCCTGCTAGATATCTATGATGCAGAGGACCACCATCCTGCTAGATATCTATAATGCAGAGGACCGCCATCCTGCCAGATATCCATGACGCAGAGGACCGCCATCCTACTAGATATCTATGACGCAGAGGACCGCCATCCTGCTAGATATCTATGATGCAGAGGACCACCATCCTGCCTGATATCCATGATGCAGAGGACCACCATCCTGCCAGATATCTATGATGCAGAGGACCACCATCCTGCCAGATATCTATGATGCAGAGGACCACCATCCTGCTAGATATCCATGATGCAGAGGACCGCCATCATGCTAGATATCTATGATGCAGAGGACCGCCATCCTGCTAGATATCCATGATGCAGAGGACCACCATCCTGCTAGATATCCATGATGCAGAGGACCGCCATCCTGCTAGATATCCATGGTGCAGAGGACCGCCATCATGCTAGATATCTATGATGCAGAGGACCACCATCCTGCTAGATATCTATGATGCAGAGGACCGCCATCCTGCTAGATATCTATGATGCAGAGGACCGCCATCCTGCTAGATATCTATGATGCAGAGGACCACCATCCTGCTAGATATCTATGATGCAGAGGACCACCATCCTGCTAGATATCCATGATGCAGAGGACCGCCATCATGCTAGATATCTATGATGCAGAGGACCGCCATCCTGCTAGATATCCATGATGCAGAGGACCACCATCCTGCTAGATATCCATGATGCAGAGGACCGCCATCCTGCTAGATATCCATGGTGCAGAGGACCGCCATCATGCTAGATATCTATGATGCAGAGGACCACCATCCTGCTAGATATCTATGATGCAGAGGACCACCATCCTGCTAGATATCTATGATGCAGAGGACCACCATCCTGCTAGATATCCATGATGCAGAGGACCGCCATCATGCTAGATATCTATGATGCAGAGGACCGCCATCCTGCTAGATATCCATGATGCAGAGGACCACCATCCTGCTAGATATCCATGATGCAGAGGACCACCATCCTGCCAGATATCCATGATGCAGAGGATCACCATCCAGCCTGATATCCATGATGCAGAGGACCACCATCCTGCCAGATATCCATGATGCAGAGGACCACCATCCTGCCTGATATCTATGATGCAGAGGACCACCATCCTGCCAGATATCCATAATGCAGAGGACCGCCATCCTGCTAGATATCCATGATGCAGAGGACCACCATCCTGCTAGATATCCATGATGCAGAGGACCGCCATCCTGCTAGATATCCATGGTGCAGAGGACCGCCATCATGCTAGATATCTATGATGCAGAGGACCACCATCCTGCTAGATATCTATGATGCAGAGGACCACCATCCTGCTAGATATCTATGATGCAGAGGACCACCATCCTGCTAGATATCCATGATGCAGAGGACCGCCATCATGCTAGATATCTATGATGCAGAGGACCGCCATCCTGCTAGATATCCATGATGCAGAGGACCACCATCCTGCTAGATATCCATGATGCAGAGGACCACCATCCTGCCAGATATCCATGATGCAGAGGATCACCATCCAGCCTGATATCCATGATGCAGAGGACCACCATCCTGCCAGATATCCATGATGCAGAGGACCACCATCCTGCCTGATATCCATAATGCAGAGGACCACCATCCTGCCATATATCTAGGATGCAGAGGACCACCATCCTGCTAGATATCCATGATGCAGAGGACCGCCATCCTGCTAGATATCTATGATGCAGAGGATTACCATCCTGCTAGATATCCATGATGCAGAGGACCACCATCCTGCCATATATCTAGGATGCAGAGGACCGCCATCCTGCTAGATATCCATGGTGCAGAGGACCGCCATCCTGCTAGATATCTATGATGCAGAGGACCGCCATCCTGCTAGATATCTATGATGCAGAGGACCACCATCCTGCTAGATATCCATGATGCAGAGGACCGCCATCATGCTAGATATCTATGATGCAGAGGACCGCCATCCTGCTAGATATCCATGATGCAGAGGACCACCATCCTGCTAGATATCCATGATGCAGAGGACCACCATCCTGCCAGATATCCATGATGCAGAGGATCACCATCCTGCCTGATATCCATGATGCAGAGGACCACCATCCTGCTAGATATCTATGATGCAGAGGACCACCATCCTGCTAGATATCTATGATGCAGAGGACCACCATCTTGCTAGATATCTATGATGCAGAGGACCACCATCCTGCTAGATATCTATGATGCAGAGGACCGCCATCCTGCCAGATATCTATGATGCAGAGGACCACCATCCTGCTAGATATCTATGATGCAGAGGACCACCATCCTGCTAGATATCCATGATGCAGAGGACCGCCATCCTGCTAGATATCCATGATGCAGAGGACCACCATCCTGCTAGATATCTATGATGCAGAGGACCACCATCCTGCCAGATATCCATGATGCCGAGGACCACCATCCTGCTAGATATCTATGATGCAGAGGACCACCATCCTGCCAGATATCCATGATGCAGAGGACCACCATCCTGCCTGATATCTATGATGCAGAGGACCACCATCCTGCTAGATATCTATGATGCAAAGGACCACCATCCTGCTAGATATCTATGATGCAGAGGACCACCATCCTGCCAGATATCCATGATGCCGAGGACCACCATCCTGCTAGATATCTATGATGCAGAGGACCACCATCCTGCTAGATATCTATGATGCAGAGGACCACCATCCTGCTAGATATCTATGATGCAGAGGACCACCATCCTGCTAGATATCCATGAAGCAGAGGACCACCATCCTGCCATATATCCATGATGCAGAGGATTACCATCCTGCTAGATATCCATGATGCAGAGGACCACCATCCTGCCAGATACCCATGATGCAGAGGACCACCATCCTGCCAGATATCCATGATTCAGAGGACCACCATCCTGCCAGATATCAATGATGCAGAGGACCACCATCCTGCCAGATATCCCTGATGCAGAGGACCACCATCCTGCCAGATATCCATGATGCAGAGGACCACCATCCTGCCAGATATCCATGATGCAGAGGACCACCATCCTGCCAGATATCCATGATGCAGAGGACCACCATCCTGCCAGATATCCATGATGCAGAGGACCACCATCCTGCCAGATATCCATGATGCAGAGGACCACCATCCTGCCAGATATCCATGATGCAGAGGACCACCATCCTGCCAGATATCCAGATGCAGAGGACCACCATCCTGCCAGATATCCATGATGCAGAGGACCACCATCCTGCCAGATATCCATGATGCAGAGGACCACCATCCTGCCAGATATCTATGATGCAGAGGACCACTAACATCTCCAGCATTTCTATATTATTAATGAACTCTGTTAATAAAATCTTACTGGTTTTTCTAAGTTCTTTGGTTCCTTTTTATTTATATAGCTCAGGTCTATGCACATGGTACAAGGAGACCCCAACCAGGAGTAAAAGCCACACCCTAATAACAGCCATAGTGCCTCCATTAAGAGCTCTGTTAGGGCTCATGCACATGGCTGTTACCAGCGGTGCCCGTACTGAGGCATGCAATATGCAGGCTCTGGCTGTGTGTTCACCGCATCACGGATGCGGACCTATTCACTTGAATGGGTCTTCAATCCAAAAGGTGCGGTGCGGAACGGAGGCACGGAACCCCACGGAAGCACTACAGAGTGCAAGAAATCCACATGGATGTTGCCCAAGCAATGGCCGTGTGCATGAGCCCTTAGAGTGACCCCCATCATTAGTGTCAGCACAGTGTCCTATAAACAGTATAACCATGCCTCCCAACCATTCCAGATCCAGCAGGACTGTCCCTAATTTCGCTCTCTGTCCGCCGGTCCCTGAGAGCTGCCGCATATTCCGACTTCATCTGTATGTGGATCCTCAGGACGCAGCGGTGAAAAAGGAACCATCAGCTTCCTCCTGCTCCACCATTTAGCTGCTGCCAGTGGTTCAGCGCAGGCGGGCCGATACAGTGACGTCACCGAACCTGCTGTGCTGGGCCACACATGACGTAGACCGGAGAAGAGCAGTCCTGCTCTGCACCGCTCCTTGTGGGAACATGGGATGGGTTTATTTCAAAGTTAGGGGCATCACTCTGTATAGGGAACTTATAATGGCCTCTTACTGTGTGGAGGGCACTTTTGGGGTCTCATTCTGTATAGGGGACACTTACGGGACCTTGATCTTGTGTGGGAGGTACTAAGGGTATATTATACTGTGTCAGAAGCACAAAATGAGCGTTCTCACAGTGCTGGCACATAAGAGGATATTCTAATGATGTGTGGGGGCGCAAAGAGGATTGGGCATAGATTGTGCGGAGTAAGGCTACATGCACACGACCGTATTTTGTTTCAGTGTCCGATCCGTTTTTTTTGCGGATAGGATGCGGACCCATTCATTTCAATGGGTCCGCAAAAAACAAGGACAGCACACAGTGTGCTGTCCGCATCAGTATGTCCGTTCCGTTGCTCCGCTAAAAAAATAGTGCATGTCCTATTTTTTTCTAGTTTGCGGACAAGGATAGGCATTATTACAATGGATCCGCAAAAAAAACGGATCCGCAAAAAAACAGATGCCATACGTAACATCATCCGTTTCTTTTGCGGATCCGCAATTTGCGGACCGCAAAACACATACGGTCGTGTGCATGTAGCCTAAGAGACATGGCTTAGTGTTAAAAGTAATTGCCCCGGTGTGTTACACGCACTGCATATTTTGTTCCCACCTTGAGCCTTTCAAAAGTCTGGAGGAGTATTGATAAACTGCACCATTTCAGGTTCAATACTCTTTAAAGAGAGGCTACACACGCCTATAGGAATAGTAACATATATAAGTACCTGTATTGAGGTAATGGTGATAATCAGGCACGTGTATGTAAACACAAAGAATAGAAAACTTACAAAAAGAATAAGGCCTGTTTCACACGGTCAGTATTTGGTCAGTATTTGTAAGACTAAACCAGGAGTGGAACCTACAGAGAAAAGGTATCATAGAAATATTGGGGCCTTTTCTGTGTTTTGGACCCACTCCTGGTTTTGGCTTACAAATACTGATGCAAAAATACTGACCTCGTGAAAGAGGCCATAAGGGCTCATGCACACTACCATCGGATATTTTGCGGTCCGAAAATTGCGGATCTGCAAAACACAGATAACGGCAGTCTGCATTCCACATTTTGCTGGCCCCTAATAGAACAGTCCTATCCTTGTCCATAACGCGGACAATAATAGGATATGTTCTATTTGTTTTGCGGAACGGCCACGGAATTCACACATTGAAGTTAATGCGGAATATAGTAGCGCTATATAAGTGCATAAAATAAATAAATACCAGGCACATCCACTGCCAAGACTAGGGCACTGTGCCCGGTAAACAATAAAAGGGATACCCGCTGCCCCTACAAACAGCTGATCAGCAATGTGTCAAGAGACAGACCCCAAGAATTGGGTAACCCCTTTAATAGAAGTACCAGGTGGATTTCACAGCATATTGATATCAAAATCCCCATGTGTTAGGTAAGGATTGTGATGTAGATTTCGAGCCCATGCATTGCCCTACCAGAACTGACATCCCTTCTACCGCCAGTGTAATGGCTGCTACATGGCAGAAGTTCTGGACCATCAGATGAGTGGCAGTCTTTTGGACCAATTCTGCATTAGCAGAACTTTTATATTTCGATGTTGGGGGAGGATTGTTATATGTAGTGCCCTGGAGCAGGGGTACATTGAAGTCTAGATATTTGTGGACATTTGCCCGTATTTCCCCAATGCTGAGTCATCAACTCCTCACTTCATTTTACATTAAAGGGTTAACGTGCACTGTTTAATACTGTGTTAACTGCATTTTATGTTTGTTGTGACACATATCCTGTTCTTTTTCATTGTATTTGCTTGGTACCGTGGAAAGGGTTAATGGATACTGAGAGATGTTTGGGACTTTCTAGGTAATAATGAGAAGCTGGTAATTTTCCACAATTACCATGAGGGTTAAAAAAGAGCATGTTTTAGAGGGAAATAACCTTGATTACCACCAAAACCAGACAGACTGATCTTTTGAATGTCTGATTTTAGCAATGTTATCATGTCTAAAAAAAACTGTTTTTGTCTGGAAAAACTGTTGTGTCTTTGCCATTGAATATCATTGAAGCTCTAATGCAAGTCTACGACAGACAGGGAGTTGTAACATTGTATTTGTTTTGGCTGAATTTCTCCACTCCACCCCTCCCACTAGAAGGTTCTAGCTCAGTTAGAAACTGTATATAAGGCGAGCGGTCAGAGCCCTTAGTGTCTTACAGTTAGGGATCAGTGTTTATAAGAGCACCAAGGAGCCAGCTGGACTATTAAGCCACAGACAGTAGGCCTCTAGCCTTTGTCCAGGGTACCAGCCTACCAGCCTTCTGAGAGAGAGAGGGACAGCTAGCTCAAGCCTTTCCTAAGCATCAAACCCTTCTTCTGCCCGGGAGGAGACTGGAGAAGCCAGCCCAGTGCACTTCCTGTACTGTTTTGCACTTGAGTTCCTCCAGTAAAGAAGCACCCTGGCAACTGCAGACCCTGATTCTCTGGATTTATTTCCCATTGGGGTGCACCACGCCTCACCATCCCTTCCAAAGTGCGGCAGCACGTGGTGACACCTCGATGGTGTCTGGGGGACCAAGAGGCCCTGTTCTCTCTGCATCACCACGCCGCATCCTCTGCACTTTGGGCCAGGCATTGAAAACATCATCACGTCTGGCCCTGTCAATCAAAGTGTAGAGGGCGCTGCTCATTTGCATATATTAAAACATCATTTTTCTCAGCAATGCGGGCACATATGAACATGGGACCAACACAGAGGCCTTCAGCTGCCAAGTAACAGGTCAGCCAGTGTCATAGGTATAAATCTGCTGACAAATGCCCTTTAAGCAATATATCAGTTTTGCCCGGAGTGTTCCTTTAAGGGTCCATTAACACGTCCACAAAATGGGTCCGCATCCGTTCCGCAATTTCGCGGATTGGGTGCAGACCTATTCAATTTCAATGGGGCCGGAATGTGCTGTCCGGATCCGCACTTCCGCATCCGTGCTTCTGTTTCAGGAAAAAATAGAACATGTCCTATTCTTGTCCGCAATAGGCATTATCTATTATAGTGCGGTCCGAAAATTGGGGAATGCACATTGCCAGTGTCTGTGTTTTGCGGATTCGCAAAACACGGACGTGTGAATGGACCCTTAAGACTATAAGCTATAAGTAAATATCCTAGTGTAATCAAGATGTCTCCATGGTGATAATGAACTTCCTGAGTCCATTGTTTCACATTATCTGGAACATCAGGAAGAACAATTCCTACCGGGCGGGGGACTGTTATTTAAGCAGCAGCTGTGCCACAGATACGACAAATATATACTGTAGCCGAGGTCTGCACAAGGAAAGGCGAGTATACCCGTCACTTATCATGAAGACTTGCTGGTTCACCTTGCTCTGGGTCTCTGTGATGGTTCTCAGCAATGCTGAAGACTCATGTCCAGGTAGGTCCATCAGCCGCAGACTGGGTAGGTCCCAGGTGGATCTGCGACCCCCACACCCACACCTAGGTGATCAGTGTTCAGGAATGACCATTACAGCTCCATGTCGTTTCTTCCTACCTTCCTATCAGAAGTGAAGATAGTTGGACTTGGAGACTCTGACAGGTTGTCCATCCTCAGAGGGTGTCCGGGAATGCCTGGATCTCCTGGACCGAAGGGAGACCCTGGAGAAAAAGGTAAGTGTCAGATTGTCCTGAAATATTGTACTTCAGCAAGAGCAAAGGTAGCACGAACTGTGACTATGTCTTATTGATTACCGTTTGAAGTGGAATTTTTTTGGGTAAAACTGTCCCTTTAAATCTTACGAGGGCTTATTTTTTTATTTTTTTAGGAGAATGTGGTCCTTCAGGAGCCATCCGGAAGATGGGACCAACGGGTCCAAAGGGTAGGAAAATCAAAAACTGTAGAAACTAGAAGTTAGGCGTCTTGCACACGAACGTTTTTTTTTTTTCGTTTCCGTTCCGTTTTTTGCATTCCGTATACGGAATCTTTCATTTCTATGGGTCTGCAAAAAAAATTAAATGTACTCCGTATGCATTCCGTTTCTGTATTTCTGTTTTTCCGTTCCGTTCAAAGATAGAACATATATTATTGCCCGCAAATCACGTTCCGTGGCTCCATTCAAGTCATAGGGGCTGTAAAAAAAAAAAAACTGAACGGATATGGAATGCATCCGTATGTCTTCCATATCCATTCTGTTTTTTGCGGAACCATCTATTGAAAATGTCATGCCCAGACCAATTTTTCTATGTAATTACTGTATACTGTATATGCCATGCTTACGTTTCCGTTTGCGATCCGCAAAAAACGGTAACCAAATGAAAAAAAAACGGAATGGAAACGGAAACACTACTGAAACAAAAAACGGAAAAACTGATCCGTTTAAAACGGACCGCAAAACACTAAGAAAGCCATACGGTCGTGTGCAAGAGGCCTTACATGGTCTGATGCCAAATGCGTCCAAAACCCCGTCCACCCCTGGTGACCAATGGTTGCATAATTTAACCCAAAAAATGTACGGCCATTGCCTGCCACGGGAGGTTGTGGTATGGTCACATGCGGTCGGCCACACCAAAACATTTTAAATATATATTTAGTCCCCTTACAGCGGTCTGGTGGCCCCCGCCAGTCTGGAGTGATGACATGTTGTATCACCTGACCTCTGCAGCCAATTTTGGCCTCAGCAGTGAGGCTAGTACATACAACACATACTGCTGTGGCCAGAGATTGGCTGCTGTGGCCATGTGGTGCTAAGGCTGCAGATTTTAAGAAACGGAGAACCCACTGAGTATCTGGCAGTATTGCGCGGCGGCAAAATCTATGACAAATGGTGCGATTTTGTGGCTTACGTCATATGCTCCGGGTTCGCCGCAGATTTCACCCTTGGAATTAAAAAACGTTTAAATCTGCAGTAAAAAAAAAAAAGCCTAAATTGACATGCTGCGCATTTAACGTGAAGTGATATGCAGATCCTGTTGCAGAAATTGAGAAATTTTATTAACCCATGTTGGACAAATCATAATGCGGTTTTCTTGCGGTCGCTGATTTTACAGATTAACACAAATTTATGTAACCTGTTTCAATTGTAAAAACTGCAAACTCATGGAAACCCTTTTTAACTGCTCTGCAACCGCTACGTGTGAACATAGCCTAATATCGCCACCGTTTTTAGATCAGATTTAACCAGCCGCACATGTAAAATCTTCTTTACCGTAGACTAGGATGACTATTTTCACTTTTGTTAAATATAGGTGAAAAGGGAGAAGCGGCGACGGAAAAAGTATTTTATGGTGAGTGGAGAAAAACGACCATCTTAAAGCACTGCGCTATGGAAATGCATTGAATTCCGTATAAAACCTAAAAGGATGAGCTATGGATAGGAGGGGGAGGGGAGGTGAAAGCAGGGGCTGTGCATTTCTATGAAGCCTGGGTGAATCGGTGACAAACTTTACTTGATAGCAATGTCCCCCCAGCCGTGTCAAAACTACAACTCACATCATGCCCTGACAGCCTACAGCCATCAAGGCATGATGGGAGTTGTAGTTTTGCAACAGCTGGAGAGCCACAGGTTGTAGATCACTGCAACATGAATCACAATTGTACATTTTTCAGCTGCCCGCGACTGCAAGGAGCTACGAGATCAAGGGGAAGTGCTCAGTGACTGGTACACAATATACCCAGATGGCAGCGCCCCCCTCAGGGTGCTGTGTGATATGCACACAGATGGCGGGGGCTGGATTGTAAGTGGCTTTGGCAGTGTATAACAGAATTTGTTTTCTGTTTTCTTCATGCTTTCATACATGGCCTCATTCACAAAAACTACTAGTAAAATTGTCTTGGTTGCCATGGACAACAAAGGCCGCTTTCCTAAATTTTATTCATAGGCCTCATTCACCATGCTAACAGTGAAACCTTCTTGGTTACCCATAGCAACCAATCAGAGCCCAGCTTTCATTTTTCCACAGCAGTTTTAAGAAATGAAAGCTGCGCTCTGATTGGTTGCCATGGGCAACAAAGGCAGTATCACTGTTAGTTTTGATAGAGGAGGTCTATGAGATAAATTTTTGAAAGTTTTTTTTGTTGCCCATAGCAACCACAACATACACTTAGGGGACCCTGGTCTCTGTTGTTAAGCCCATATCAACCAATCACAGCACAGCTTTCTTTTTTCAAGAGCAGAATATGACATAAAAGTTGTGCTGTGATTGGTTGTCATGGGCAACGGTTTTAATTAATCCCCATCCCCATGTGTTTCAGTCCTCTGCTTGCGGTCTGTGAATGAACAAATCCTTAAAAACCACTGCTAATCTTGTGGTGTTTGTTACAATGTGTCAGCAGACATGTATCAAGGATGTTCTTTAACCGGGGGCAAACATTCTGTTCACTGCACTGGCGCTGTAACGAATAAAGTTGGCCAAGTGTGGCCTGTTTGACCCCTGGGACACCCACCTCCTACTAGTTACACCCCGGATATCAGCATGGGTGCCTTTAAAGCCATATTATGCCGTTTGTAAGGGAGAATTCTTCCATAATATGATGAAATAGATTTATTATGTACTGATACACTGGTACAAATCTTCAGCTGTTGGAGCAGGGCTAGGTCAGGACAATGCAGGCAGTAAGGAAATGTCCCTGCTTGAAATGATACATTTCCGTATATTGTTAAAGCACAGACTACTACTCCCATCTCTAGGTTTTCCAGAGACGTTGGGATGGTTCGGTGAATTTCAGCCAAGACTGGAAATCCTACAAGAAGGGATTCGGCAGCCGGCTGACAGAGTTCTGGCTGGGGAACGACAATCTTCACATGTTAACATCTGCAGGTGACGTCTTACACCCACCTGTATACAGATATACAGAGACTCTTCTTCCCTGTCTGTCAGTACTGTGTAGGTCGGGACAATATGGCGACGTAGTCGCACAACATAAAATCGCAATGTCGAGCTGCTACATTGCGCTTACTCTTAGGGTGGTTGCAACATACAAGGTGCCGCCATCCAACACTCAGCGAAAGTCTGACCCTGCTGGATTTCTATGTGATATTTTCTAACTTAAAGGGATTGTCCAGAATTAGAAAAACATGGCTGCTTTATTCCAAAAGCTCATTGCAGCATACGGGTAGGCTACCCGACACTGCTAGATTTGAGTGTGTAGTTCCCTTTAAGCCAGTCAGGCCGGTTACCGGCAATCCTTATCACAGCCAGCAGAGGGAGCCCCCAGTTCAGTATAAATAGGCTAGGGCCTAGCTCAGAAGGTTGGAAGTTTCCAGACTCAGTACAGAGAGGGTTCCCCTCCTGAGTCCTTATGCATAGAAGTCAGAAGGGCATAGCTAATCAGCCTGAAGACACAGAATACCACAGAGGCCGATCAGAGAAAGCAAGAGGTACTCAAGATAACAGAGGAGGTACTAGAGAAGGACAGATTCAAGGGTACGCCAGATAAAGGGCATTAGACCTTGGAGAGAAAGTCACATATGAGTCAGGACCCAGTCAGGAATAGTAAGCAAGCCGCCTGTACTGCATCTCCTGTAATCAACACTCTGTATAATGCCTTGCTAAGACCGGCCATTCTGTAACTCCCAAGAACCACCTGTATTGCTATAAGAAACCAACCGTCTTTTATGGAACTGTGCTCTTCCTGTGTCCATGTATTATCCTGACTGATATTCAGTAAAAGTTCCAGTTTTTGTTGGTTATCCTGTGCTTGCTTCATTCGTCCACCATACTTTACACGGCGTGTCACCGTTTAATTGACACTGGCGTCACGAACTTTTAATCATCTGCCTGTTCCAGCATTTGCCCCAATTGAAGACGACAGTGGATCCCAGGTTAGTGGTCGATCTGCACTACAAAGCCCAGCACACACTACTGACCCCCTGGGACACTGCATCGCTCTTTTTGGCGTCACGAACAGGATCCGCATACTTCTACAGTGCAGAGAAGTGTGAACTGTGTGCTTTAACTATTCCACCACCGTATTACAAAGACTGTACCCTTTATTTCCAAGCCGGTGGATTGAAATTGTGCCTGGTAGGAATCAGAGACGCTGTACTGTGTTGCGCTACCCCCAGAGAGAAAATCGTACTTGTGGACTGTGATTTATTGGACTTTGCAACACCCTGCTTGCTGTCAGGGAATCGTGATCAAGATGGCCACCGGCCGCCTGGAGTAAAGTTTCCCGCGCTGCTGAGGACCTCCGTGGGCGGATCCCTTCAAAGACACAGAGAATCCCGCCCTCTTCATCATCGCACCGCCGCGGCCCTGCTTTTCCTGCGTCAGCAACGTCACCGCGTACACAGGACGTCCGGAGTCTCACGAGATTTGGCCTGCGCGAACCCGGCGATACCGGTAAGAACTTGTATCCGGAGGGAAGGGGATTGTTCCGGCCCCTTTAGTCACCAGCGGCCACCTCGTAATAAGGAAACATGTCAGATCCGGGAGTTGCCGAGCGGCCGGACCCGGGAGAGCTTGCGGCTCCTAATCATCCTATAGCCCCCAGCATGATGCCCTTTACCATGCCTTACTATTTTGGGGCCCCATGGTTTCCCCGCTATAACGGAGAGGCCCATACTCTAAGAGACTTTAAAGAAAAGTTGCTGGCCTTATTCAAACTGTACCCCATAAATGCCGATCAGCAAATGGAAATCTTGCTAGCGCAACTGGAGGGGGCTGCCCGCAGAGAGGTATTATCCTGGCCTGCTGCGGAACGGAGTACTATAGAGCAGATATTCACCCGCCTCAGGGCCACTTTTGAAACGAGGACTGCCTCAGAGATAAAGATGCACTTCTTTGGCAAGAAACAGAAGTCCGGTGAGTCCCTCCGTGACTATGCCCTATCACTTCAGGAGGCTTTGGGGGCTGTAATTCAGATAGATCCCAAGGAAGCTGATAACCAGGATCAGACCCTGAGGGAACAATTTATTACCGGAGTGTCTAGTGAGCAAATAAGGACCCAATTAAAGATGCTGTCCGCCCAACACCCTAACAGTACCTTTCTGGACTTTAAAGAACTGGCTATAAAAATTCTGGGGTCAGCAGTATCTACAGAGTTGAACACCCCACCTGAGTTATCAGCCTGCAGGTCAAAACCGTTTATCATTAACCGAGCTGAGGCCGGTCAAGCTGTTCAGGCTACAGCTACCGATACTATCGCCATGCTGACAGAGCAAGTAAATCACCTCACTAAAAGCCTAGAGAGAGTGTGCAGAAAAATGGAGGAATGGGAAAAACCTATGATGTCAGAAGAGGAGTTCCTGTCACCCTCTAAGCCGTTCCCACCTCCATACCAAGAGACTCACCCCAGGGATCCTGGGAGGCGCAATAGGGGGCGCAAGCGGCCCGTGTGTACATACTGCAAAAAGATGGGACACACAGAATCCACTTGCTGGCAGTTAAACGGGCAACCCCTGAGGCTGAGGACCACCCCTCGGGAGGTAGAACACTAGGTCCAAAAGATCCAAATTGGATGCCACGGTATGTAGGATCCCATCCTAAAATCAATGTGGAGATTAACGGGGTCCCCTTTGAAGCCCTATTAGATACTGGGTCTCAGGTCACTACTATTCAGCTGCCCGCCTTTGAAAGATTCTGGGACACCAACCAATTGACCCAGCCGCCTGAATCCTGGGTAGAGATTATCGCCAGCAATGGCAAACCGGTAAAGATCCATGGATACTGGGAACCCACCCTGCAGGTGGGAGAAGTAACCTTGCCTCAACAGGGGGTGATAGTAGTACAGGCTGGCGACAGAGGAGGACATCCTGTCATTCTAGGCACCAATGTCTTCAAAAACTGTTATGCAGAAATACTTGCCGTATTACACCAGACTCTGCCCACCGCTTCCTCTGCATCCAAGAGGGTGATTCAAAAGACTATCACTGTGTTAAGTGCCCAGCAGAGGTTTGCTAACAGGAAAGGAGAAATTTGTACTGCCAGGATTCGTGATAATAAGCCTGTGACTTTGCCTCCTAATTCCCAAACTCTCTTATGGTGTCGTGCTGTCCTGGGAGTCCAAGGCCAAGATTATCCAGCCCTGGTGGAACCAATCCAGATGGAGAACTACCCTTACGTGAGAGCTGCCAAGTGCCTGGTGAACGTCTCCCAAGGTAAAGTACCTGTCCGTCTGATTAACCTGAGTGATCATCCTGTTGCGCTTACTAAGCATGACCCTGTTGCCCAGCTTTCTCAGGTGTTCTTCCAAGACATCATCCGTCTTCCAGTGACAGAAAAGCCGCCAGCTGTAGTCAGCGGATGTCCGCCGGTGCCCCAGTCACAAGTGCCCTGGTGGGAAGAGCTCCATGTCGGGGACGAGGCTACCCCTCAACGTCAACAAGAGGGGATACTACAGCTTGTCAAAGAGCACCACCAAGCCTTCAGTAAACATGCTACTGATTATGGAGAGGTTAGTGCCATACAACACACCATACCTACTGGCTCTCATCCTCCTATCAAGGAGAGATACAGACCCTTACCGCCTACTTCCTATCAGACTGTAAAGGAAATGATCCAAGAGATGAAAGACTCTAATGTAATCCGGGACAGTCGTAGCCCGTGGGCGGCACCCCTGGTCCTTGTAAAGAAGAAGGATGGTGGTATCCGTTTCTGCGTGGACTATAGAAAAATTAATCAAATAACCCACAAAGACGCGTACCCACTGCCCCGCATTGAGGAGTCACTAACTGCTCTGGGCTCCGCTGCCTATTTCTCCACGTTGGACTTGACCAGTGGCTACTGGCAAGTACCCATGGCCCCGGCAGATAGGGAAAAGACGGCTTTCACCACTCCCATGGGCCTGTTCGAATTCAATTGTATGCCGTTCGGGTTATGTAATGCCCCAGGAACTTTCCAGAGACTAATGGAGCGGTGCTTGGGTCACAAAAACTTTGAAACAGTGCTGCTGTATCTAGATGACGTCATTGTGTACTCAAAAACATATGAAGACCATCTGAAACACTTAGCAGAGGTATTTGAAATCCTTATCAAATATGGCCTGAAGGTAAAGCCATCCAAGTGCCACTTGCTCAAACCTGCGGTAAAATACCTGGGGCATGTGGTAAGCGGAGAGGGCATACAACCTGACCCTGATAAGTTAGCGGCTGTCCGTAACTGGCCGGTCCCCACTACCGTCAAAGAGGTGAGGGGTTTCCTTGGTTTTGCCGGCTACTATAGACGTTTTATCCCCCATTTTGCTCAAATAGCCGATCCTATCCAGGAACTCTTGAGGGGGCAGCCCAAGAAAAGTCCTAGAACTCCAGTGCCCATTGAGTGGAATGAAGAAAGAGAGATAGCGTTCCAGTTGTTAAAAAAGAAACTGACTGAGCCTCCCGTGTTAGGTTATCCAGACTACAGCAAGCCCTTCCATCTGTATACTGATGCTAGCAAGCGAGGCCTGGGGGCTGTGTTAGCCCAGATCCAAGAGGGAAAAGAAAGAGTGATAGCTTATGCAAGCCGCTCCTTGAAAGGAGCTGAGAAAAATGACCAGAATTATAGTTCCTTCAAACTAGAGTTCCTGGCATTAGTGTGGGCAGTGACGGAGAAATTCAAAGATTATCTAGCCGCTACCCCATTCATTGCATTCACTGACAATAACCCTCTGGCACATCTAAATACAGCTAAATTGGGGGCTTTGGAGCAAAGATGGGCCTCTCGCCTCGCCAACTATGATTTCTCTGTAAAATATCGTGCTGGACGTACTAATGACAATGCTGATGCTTTATCCAGACTTCCCACAGAGACAGCTCCTGATGATGGGCGAGATGCTTGGGAAGATGTAGAAATGCCGGCCTTCTACCATAAGTTTGCTCAACAGGATCAGGCTCGGGCTACCAGTAACAGAGCTGCAGTTCCTTCACCCTCCAGTAGGCCTGAACTCAAAGAAGAAAGGTGGGTGAAACTACAGTCTGAAAGTAGAGTGCTGGGTGAATTGTTGGACTTCATCACCAGTGGCAGAACCCCTGAGAGGATTCGGCGTAAGAGTACAGATCCTGAGCTCATCAAACTGTGGAGACAGCGCCATCAGCTCTTCATACAAAAGGGCCTGTTGCTGCGGAGAAGCCTAGACCCAGTGTCCAACGAGAGGGTGCATCAGATTCTCATACCCCGACGAGATGCAGGTATGGTGTTGGAGATGTACCACAATCAATCCGGTCACTTTGGGGTCCAAAAGACTGAGGCAAATATCCGCCAGCGGTTTTACTGGGTGGGCATGCGAGAAGACATGGAGAAGTGGTGTCGAGAGTGTGTAGCCTGTACCTTGAAACGAGGTGAACACCATGATCAGAGGGCACCACTGAGACCCATTGTAAGTACTCGTCCTCTTGAACTTGTCGCCATCGACCATGTGAAGCTGGAACCTAGTCGCTCAGGGTATGTGTACGCTATGACTATTATTGACCATTTCACTAAGTTTGTTGTAGCGGTGCCTGTGAGAGACCAGACGGCCAAGACTACAGCCGAACTGTTCTGGAAACACTTCCTCCTGCCCTACGGTTGTCCAGAAAAGATCCTCACCGATCAAGGTCCTGCTTTTGAGTCCCATCTGTTCCATGAACTGTGCCGCCTGCACAACTGCAAGAAGATCCGGACGACGGCCTACCATCCGCAAGGTAATGGATTGTGTGAAAAAATGAATCAGACCTTGATAGAGATGCTGAGGACCGTGCCTCCTGAAACCAGGGGAGATTGGCCTAATCTGTTGCCACAGCTCATGTTCACATACAATCATACCATACACTGTTCCACCGGGTATACCCCCTTCTATTTGATGTTTGGGCGCCAAGGGTTATTGCCTGCTGACCACTCCTTGGACGTACTCGTACCTGATTGCATCAACCCATTACCTAATACCGACTGGGTTGCTGAACACCAAAGGCGATTGAATACGGCCCAAGCTATTGTTCAGGAACGTATGGACTATGCTAGAGACCGGCAGCAGAGAGACTATGACCAAGCAGCCCATGCAGAACCCTTGACAATAGGGGCTGTGGTATGGTTAAAAAATAACCGCCGCACCAGTAAACTGGACAGTAAATGGGAACAAAGTCCCTATGTTGTCACTGCAATCCCAAATGTTGGAACTCACACTTATGAGATCACCCGGGAAGGCAGGGGATCCCAAATTGTACACCGAAACCGGTTAAAGCTCTGCCTGACACCAGAACCCAGTGCCGAGAGTTCTATCTCTGAACCCCCTGTGTCAGAGTCATCAATACGGCCCGAGGATCCTATGCAGGCTGTCCGTGATCTAAGGTATGACGCTGATCCCATGCATTGGCTTCTGACACCATGGTTGAACTTGTTGGTGCCCGCTCCGGCACCTACTGTACCTTCACTTCCAGAAGAGCCGGTTCAAGATGCCCCGGATCCAGCTCCCCCTCTAGTGGATCCTGTTGTTCCTGTTGTTCCTGTTGTTCCAGTTGTTCCTGACCAAGGTCTCACGGATGGAGATCCTCCTGTTGCTCCTCTCTCTTCTACCTCGTTGCTAAGGGAAGAGGAGACCCCTGTGCTGAGAAGGTCCACCCGGATAACCAGGGGACGTCCGCCAGTCCATTTAGGAGACTTTGACTATGCTGGTGGTGTCTCCCCCCGAACAGTTGTTAATAGAAATAGCCTGCTTGACGTTTGTACGCAAGAATGGACTCCTCCACGTGAGCCCTTGCCTGTTCTATACCCACGGGGAAACCCTGTGTAGTTCCTTATTATACTTCAGTCAAGGAAAAAAATAGACTAACCTGGTTCACCTTAAGTCCGCTGTGCCAGGTTAGCGGCCGTGTCTAAGAAGAAAGAAGACGCCCCTTTTTCTTGCGTCATTTATTGCAAATGTTATATTTTTGTGTGAAATCGTTGTTTATTATATTTATAATGCCATGTTTAACTTATGCATCAGCTTATGTTGGTTCAGGCATGTGTGTGAGTACGAGGCCTTACTCACGTTAAAGTCTGGGGGTGTGCAGCATACGGGTAGGCTACCCGACACTGCTAGATTTGAGTGTGTAGTTCCCTTTAAGCCAGTCAGGCCGGTTACCGGCAATCCTTATCACAGCCAGCAGAGGGAGCCCCCAGTTCAGTATAAATAGGCTAGGGCCTAGCTCAGAAGGTTGGAAGTTTCCAGACTCAGTACAGAGAGGATTCCCCTCCTGAGTCCTTATGCATAGAAGTCAGAAGGGCATAGCTAATCAGCCTGAAGACACAGAATACCACAGAGGCCGATCAGAGAAAGCAAGAGGTACTCAAGATAACAGAGGAGGTACTAGAGAAGGACAGATTCAAGGGTACGCCAGATAAAGGGCATTAGACCTTGGAGAGAAAGTCACATATGAGTCAGGACCCAGTCAGGAATAGTAAGCAAGCCGCCTGTACTGCATCTCCTGTAATCAACACTCTGTATAATGCCTTGCTAAGACCGGCCATTCTGTAACTCCCAAGAACCACCTGTATTGCTATAAGAAACCAACCGTCTTTTATGGAACTGTGCTCTTCCTGTGTCCATGTATTATCCTGACTGATATTCAGTAAAAGTTCCAGTTTTTGTTGGTTATCCTGTGCTTGCTTCATTCGTCCACCATACTTTACACGGCGTGTCACCGTTTAATTGACACTGGCGTCACGAACTTTTAATCATCTGCCTGTTCCAGCATTTGCCCCAATTGAAGACGACAGTGGATCCCAGGTTAGTGGTCGATCTGCACTACAAAGCCCAGCACACACTACTGACCCCCTGGGACACTGCATCATGACTGCAGCATACGACTCTCCTGAAATACTCTGCACTGCCTTGAGACTGCCCATCCCAGAGCAGTACATGACTCTGCTGAAATACTCTGCACTGCTCTGAGACTGCCCATCCCACAGCAGCACATGACTCTGCTGAAATACTCTGCACTGCTCTGAGACTGCTCATCCCACAGCAGCACATGACTGCTAAAATACTCTGCACTGCTCTGAGACTACTCTAAAGATCAGAAAAATCGGGAACACAACTCTCATTCTCTCACCAGGTACTTGGGAGCTGCGAATCGATCTGCAAGATTTTGAAACGGCCAAATATTCGGCCAAATATTCATCCTTCAAAATCCTTGGAGAATCCGAGAAGTATAAGCTGATACTGGGAACATATACTGGTGGGAATATGGGTGAGTGCTCGTCCGACTCAGATTTAGGGCCCATTCACAAAACCGTGTTTTTCTTTCCGCATCCGTTCCACAATTTTGTGGGTCGGAAACGGATCCATTCCTTTTAATGGGTCCACAAAAGATGCAGACAGCACACCAAAAAAAGATAGAACATGCCCCATTTTTGTCTGTTTTGTGGACAAGAATAGGCATTTCTATCACAGGGCAGGACTTTCCGATCAGCAGAATGTGGAACGCACGCGGCCGGTATCCATATTTTCCGGACAGCAAAAATGGCTAGGGTTGTGTGCATAAGCCCTTAAGCTGTTAAAAAATGGTCTGTTCAGTCGTATCTTTGTTATATTTGGTCCTTGGAAAACTGGGTGACAACCAATATGGCCGCCATCCAAGCTTCTACAAGGCTCCCAACTTTTCTCTAGTCCCGATTCTCTAATCTAGTTAGGATCCATTCACACTTCCGCAAATGGGTCCGCATCTGTTTCGCAATTTTGCGGAACGGGTGCGGACCCATTCATTCTCTATGGGGACGGAATGGATGCGGACAGCACACAGTGTGCTGTCCGCATCCGCATTTGCGGAGCGCGGCCCCGATCTTCCAGTCCGCAGCACCGCAAAAGATAGAATATGTCCTATTCTTGTCCGCAGCTGCAGACAAGAATAGGCATTTCCATAGGGTTTGCCGGCCGGGTGTGTTGCGATCCGCAATTTGCGGGTCCGCAACATACCACGGACGTGTGAATGGATCCTTAGATACGGATTTAGTGTATACACCACTCAGTAAACGGATTGGTCTGTCAGGCACCTGGCCATGTTGGGTGACAGCATCTGCGGAGGCTGTAATGGCGGCCATATTGGGTGTCGCTATTATACTGGTACCGGTTGTCAGGATAGTAGATGTCGGAGACTTCTCAGACGCCATTTGCAATAATTCCCTCTTTATTTCAGGCGACTCCTTCAGTTTTCATAAGAATGGATTGTTTACCACCAAAGACCAAGACAACGACAAACATGGCGGCAACTGCGCCCAGATATGTAAGGGAGGGTGGTGGTACGTGGACTGCCATAACGCCAACCTGAACGGATGGTACTACCTGGGGCCCCACAATGACACAGCCTTTGGCATCAACTGGAGGCTTGGCAAAGGGTTCAACTACTCCTACAAAGTCTCTGAGATGAAGATCAGGATGGTGTAAAGCGGGCGAAGGGCCCAGTGACCACAAGAAGAACCCGGGCAGACGCCAGGCAACACCAGATGTGGAGCTGAAAATACTTCCCTATGAATTTCCCTTTTGCATCACTACCATTTGTATGTTGGGGGTTATCCTCTGAATTTGTAATCGGTCAGGTGTAGTGCACATTATATCTCTGATATGAGGAGTTTCCATATTTTTTTGCCATCCATAATGATTTCCTTCCTCCTGAAGGTGTCAGGTGTCCGCCATGTCCATTACTGTGGTATATAACGTACTGTCATCAAAGAGTGAACTCACAGTCATATACACACAGATAATACACACAGATAATACACACAGATACTACACACACAGATACTACACACACAGATACTACACACACAGATAATACACACACAGATAATACACACACAGATAATACACACACAGATAATACACACACAGATAATACACACACAGATAATACACACACAGATAATACACACACAGATAATACACACACAGATACTACACACACAGATAATACACACAGATAATACACACACAGATAATACACACACAGATAATACACACAGATAATACACACAGATAATACACACAGATAATACACACAGATAATACACACAGATAATACACACACAGATACTACACACACAGATAATACACACACAGATAATACACACACAGATACTACACACACAGATACTACACACACAGATACTACACACAGATAATACACACAGATAATACACACAGATAATACACACACAGATACTACACACACAGATAATACACACACAGATACTACACACACAGATACTACACACAGATAATACACACAGATAATACACACACAGATAATACACACACAGATAATACACACACAGATAATACACACAGGTAATACACACAGATAATACACACAGATAATACACACATATAATATACACACATGCCCTCACATCCACTTACCTCTCATCTCTATACTCACACAAAATGACATATATAGATGACAACACCCACACATCATATATACACATATACATAAAAGCCATATACATATATACATACCTCCACATGCATACCTACATTCATGTTAGATTACATACGCTTACATTTGTGTACAAGCATAGAATGAATTCCATATACATACACTGACATCTACATAGCTATATACATAATGTCACATACTATGCTGTTTATACATACACCAACATCATTACACATTATTATATACCTATGCGCACATATATATACAGTACAGACCAAAAGTTTGGACACACCTTCTCATTCAAAGAGTTTTCTTTATTTTCATGACTATGAAAATTGTAGATTCACACTGAAGGCATCAAAACTATGAATTAACACATGTGGAATTATATACATAACAAAAAAGTGTGAAACAACTGAAAATATGTCATATTCTAGGTTATTCAAAGTAGCCACCTTTTGCTTTGATTACTGCTTTGTACACTCTTGGCATTCTCTTAATGAGCTTCAAGAGGTAGTCACCTGAAATGGTCTTCACTTCACAGGTGTGCCCTGTCAGGTTTAATAAGTGGGATTTCTAGCCTTATAGATGGGGTTGGGACCATCAGTTGCGTTGTGGAGAAGTCAGGTGGATACACAGCTGATAGTCCTACTGAATAGACTGTTACAATTCGTATTATGGCAAGAAAAAAGCAGCTATGTAAAGAAAAACTAGTGGCCATAATTACTTTAAGAAATGAAGGTCAGTCAGTCCGAAAAATGGTTTGGGGTGAGCTGGACCGCAGAGTGAAGGCAAAAGGGCCAACAAGTGCTAAGCATCTCTGGGAACTCCTTCAAGACTGTTGGAAGACCATTTCAGGTGACTACCTCTTGAAGCTCATCAAGAGAATGCCAAGAGTGTGCAAAGCAGTAATCAAAGCAAAAGGTGGCTACTTTGAAGAACCTAGAATATGACATATTTTCAGTTGTTTCCCACTTTTTTGTTATGTATATAATTCCACATGTGTTAATTCATAGTTTTGATGCCTTCAGTGTGAATCTGCAATATTCATAGTCATGAAAAATAAAGAAAACTCTTTGAATGAGAAGGTGTGTCCAAACTTTTGGTCTGTACTGTATATATAGTATATGCAAACATCAACATATATACTTACATACGCTCACATACTGTACTGTATATAAGTACACTGTAACCATAGATATATACATACACTCACATAGTCTATGGTGGGCAGCAGCGAACATCGGGCGGTGACAAAGACAACACCCTAGGGCTACGCGACGGCTTTGGCCGCCACACGCTGTACACACATAAATCATTGTGCATCGTAACGGAGGGAAGTGAATGGGGTAAGCTGCCTACTGGACTTCTTGCTATCGCTTTACGGTAACTTGTGGGTGGCAACAAGACCCCCATTCATTTTCATTTATGGCATGGCATCTTAGGCCTTATGATGTGTTGTCTCAGAGATGAAGAATATTCAAGACTGGATTCCTTGGGCCCCCCAGAGAAACGTCTGAGCGCCCACCCTCAATAGGAAGGAATAGGTTGTTTGTTAATTAACCCAAAAAAGTCTAAGAACCCCATAGTAGCCCAAGATCTGCTCAAGCGCCCCCTCCGAATGGGGCTGATGAGCCTTCTTGTGGCTGGGCCCATCTCAGGAGCCTGTGGTGGGTCAGTCCAACCTTGTCAAAGCTGAACTCTGCACTGCCGAGAGGAGTCAGTGAGGAGCTACGTGTATAGAATGAGCCTCGGGAGCTTCAGTGGTTGGTTTTTTTCTTTCTTTTAGTATACTAAAAAAGGCAATGGGTTCAGACCACAGAGTCTCTGATTTATAGCCTGCAGGCACGGTATGGCTCGGTGCATGTTCTCAGCCAGTTTCCGTAAACTTTCAGCCCAGAAAAGACTTTCGCAGGAGCAACATGCGTCTGCTGATCACCGTCCTCTCCTTGCTGGTCACCTCTTGTCCTGCCGAGGACTCGTGTCCAGGTAAGCTGGTTTGGAATTATTAGTGGTTTATCTATCTGCCCAGGGCTTCTAATCAGAGTATAATATAGCTGGACTCTGCACTGCCCTGACGTGTCTCTGACAGTGCCGGTCCCATCTGTTGGAAGCCACCTTGTCTCTTGTAGATGGGCCCAACATTATTTTGATCCACAATGTGCATCCAGTATTTTATAGTGAGTATAGCAGTAATGCAATTCTAATTTATTTAATGTTTCCAATAGGGATAGCCTTGCGGTTCGCCCAGCAGTCGTTTTGCGGCGAATTTTGCTTGTTCGCCGAACATGCTCCATATTCTTTTGCATTGTGCCGAACTTTGACCCATGACACATCCCAGGACAGCCAATTGATTACTTCAAAGGACGCACCAGAGTTGGTTGAGTGGCTCATTCAGCCTTCCGCTTCTGCACCCTCCTCATCCTCTGTATCTGCACCCTCCTCATCCTCTGTATCTGCACCCTCCTCATCCTCTGTATCTGCACCCTCCTCATCCTCTGTATCTGCACCCTCCTCATCCTCTGTATCTGCACCCTCCTCACTCTCTGCTGTGTGCACCCACAAAGACACCACCACCACCACCACCATAGCCCCTCCACTCGAGTCAGAGGAATTATTTTCCCATCCATTCCCAGACCTTACCGATGCGCAGCCATTCTTGAGGAAGAGGATGTAGCAACGGCCGCCACCCAGCGGTCTGACGACAGTACCCAGATCAGCCCAAGGAGGGTGGTCCCCGCTGTTGCTGCCTACTCCGAGATCTCAAAAGTCAGTGGTGGTGAAGGTGATGATGATGACGTGTCGATGGACGTCAAGTGGGTGCCCACAAGAGAGGAAAAGGAGGGGAGTTCAGAGGGATAGACGGAGCAGCAGATAGGGAGGAGAAGCAGGCAGAACTCGCAGGGCACAGGAGGCAAAAAGGGGACTGCAAATGTATCGGGAGCGAGCTATCCACCATGCACTACCGGGATGCCGGCACATGGCTCCACAGTGTGGGCTTTTTTCAACGTGTCAGCTGCTGACAATAGTGTTGCCATCTCCAGCCTGTGCTGTCAACGCATAAGTCATGGTAAGCCCAACACTCACCTAGGGACGACCGCCTTAAGAAGGCACCTGGCCTCCCATCACCGAGCCCTCTGTATAAAAAGCATAAAGGGCAAGGACCAGTACTGGGTGGCAACGCACTTAGACCCCCGGTACAAACATGAAATGGCGGACATGTTACCAGCATCACAGAGGGCTGTCAGAATGCAGCATTTCCCGGCCTTGCTGCGAGAGAAGCTGCATTCTGCTGTTGCGGGCGCTGGCAGAGGAATTTCCACCCACAGCGAAACAGGTGCGGGTACCAATCCTACCGTGCCTGTGAGAAGAGGGCGGTTTGAAGATGTGTTGGTCACTTCGGTTATGAGATCATTCTTGCAGCCAAGCCATCGACAGCCGCCCTCCGGATCCAGCCTCAGGGAACGCCCAGACCGACAGGTCTCTGACTACATCGGGTTAACGGCCGATGTGGACGCTCTGAGAAGCGAGGAACTCCTGGACTACTGGGTGTGCTGGCTTGATCTGTGGCCAGAGCTGGCACAATTTGCCATGGAACTCTTGGCTTGCCCCTCATCGAGTGTCCTGTCCAAAAGGACGTTCAGCGCAGCAGGGGGGATCGTGACCGACAAGCGCACTCGCCTAGCTCACGACAGTGTGGACTACCTCACATTTCTAAAAAATTAATGAGGCATGGATCTTGGAGGAATTCAACACCTGTGACAACCACGTGTAATTTAATTTCCTCATGCCAGCCCACACATATCCGCCACCACCCAGAACAAAGAATGGTCCTTGTCTTATGTATATACAGCGGCATAAAAGGCCTTTTCTGTCAGGTGAATGCCTAATGTTTGGGGCCTCTACTCCTGTGGCCTAAAATAAAAAATTTCTAGGTCCAGCAGGGCAGATTTTTGAGAGTTTCCCTTTAAGACTCATAAAAATGGCCCTTGATTAAAATACATATTTTTTGTGGGAATTTTTGCCATTGATCCCCCTTTGGTATGTCATTGTTCATAAGGTAATGAGTAAAATGAGGGGGCACACACACCACGGAAACAATTAATGGATGAATAATTAATATTTATTACTCTAAAAGCACTCCCCTAAAAAAATAATTATAAAACATACATACAGGGTATAAGTAACAACCTATAAATCATGTGTATCAAAATCCACTGGTAATGTCCACTGTTTGACTACAGTGCTCTGGATAATATTGTGGGTACAATAAAATAAAGTTCATCCAAATGATTACCCAATTCGTACTGTGCTATAGAGATGTATAGTGGCACAGAATAGTACGAAGTATCCAGAAGATGGCACCAACGGGTGTATTCAGTTCAAATGCAATGGAACAATACTGCTGGTTGGATAGCAATGTCCAGTATAACATATATAAATATATGCGCAGATCCGCAGATTACTCACAGTGTCCAGCCGCTTGCAGTCTCCCAGTCTCACCCGGTCTCACCCCTCCTTGTTACACGGCTGTAGCGCTGATTTTCCAGGTAGCCGAGCACGGCCGTCAGTGGCGTCCCACGTGACCTAATGCTCTGGGGTTCCGGGCGGACGCTTAGATGACGTCACTGCTATGCGGCGGTAATTTCAAATCTGATAGCGGATCTCATGTGCTGGCAACTTGATATTCTGTTTCTTTATTCTTTATTCTTTTGCTTTCCTTGAATCCACGCTCACTCCACAATGCCAGACGCGTTTCGGGGTCTTACGCCCCTTCCTCAGTGGCCACCGAGTGAGTGGATTCTCACTCCTTATATATGGTGTATACCCTCCCACAATAGCACTTTCTTCAGCTTGTTTCAATTTGTGGGATGGATTTAATTGCTGCTACTTTTCAATGTTAAATTCACATTTAAAACATGGTTAAAAAATACATATATACTCCCCATTCATTGATTAATTGTAAAACATATTTATATATATGAGGTATGAGAATTTTTATATAAAATAATAAAATTATAAAAAATATAAAATTTTGGAGTTAGGACTGCAAGGTCAAAACTGCGTTTTTTGGAAAAAACCGCATTGAAAACGCAACAATGTAAAATGCGCTCTCCCTGCGGTTTCTGCATTCCTATTTTATATAAAGTCAGGCAAATTGAACCCAGATTCAGTCATTATAATCTAAATCCTATACATGACTGATTGCATTTCATGTTGAGGGTAGTTGATAGTCGTATATATGAGGAGTTGTCTGGTGGGGAGGAGAATCACAGTGTCAATTACTGACCCTCCTGCGATCTCTCATCTCCACCGGACAACCCCCCATCACAGGAACCCGAACACCTCCATCTCAGCATTGAGACCCTTAGGAATAATAGTGTCATACTCGAAAATTCTGCGGGACTCCTGTCGTGACATGTGGGCAATGTGGTTCCCTCCTCTCCACATTTTTTTAACTCTTTCTATGGCAGTAAATTTTAAGCCAGTTGGGTCGCAGTTGTGTTGAATTTTAAAGTGTCTTGATAGGGAATGCGTTTCTAACCCTTTTTTGATATTCGCCACATGTTCAGCTACCCTCTTCTTAAGTGTCCTTTTAGTTCTGCCTATGTATTGTTTCCTACATCCACATTCCAATAAGTAAATCACATCAGTGGAATCACAGGTTAGGCACTCCTGTATTTCCACACTAAATGAATTTATTGTGGACTTCACCCTTGTTGTTTTTTTGGGGAAACTAGTGATCTTGCAATTTGTGCATCTACCACATTTAAAAAATCCATTAGTTGTCAGCCAGGTCTTTTTTGTTGCTGTTGACTGTCTTTCCTACTTTTTACAGTCGGGGCTATTTTGCCTGCCAAATTGTTTGCCCTCGTGTATGTTATTTTTGGTACATATCATGTAACCTATCCAAATACATCGATCAATGGCTCCAACCATATGTCAAGCGGGTACCGTCATATATTCGGGATACGACTGACATTATTAAAACATTAGAGGAGGTCAATTGGGTAGAGGGGTGGATCTTGGGGACACTGGATGTCGGTTCACTTTATACAGTTATTGAACACTCCATGGGAATACGGGCACTGCATGAACAATTATCAGGAGATATTGGGCTTCCTGTGGAACAATTAGAGTTCCTGCTGGACGGAGTGAAATACATTTTGACTCATAATTATTTTTCTTTCGAGCAGGAATTCTACTTGCAGTGTACGGGCACCGCCATGGGCACCAGATTCGCCCCCAGCTATGCCAACCTTTTTTTGGCTCAATGGGAAAGAGAGACCATCATGCCCAGGCTGGGGACGGATCTGGTGCTGTGGCGGCGCTACATTGATGATATTTTGTTCATTTGGCGCGATACAGCGGAATCTCTTGATTTATTTCTCAGTAACATCAATAAAAATGATAAGAACCTTATATTTAGTCCAACTGTGAGCCAAGAAAAAGTGGAGTTCTTGGATTTGGAGATATGGATTAGGGGAAACCAGCTACAATGTAGCACGTTTTTCAAGCCTGTAGCCAAGAATAGCTTCATCAGATTTGCTAGCTGCCACCTTCCGCGGTGGCTGTTTAACATACCAACCAGCCAGTTTCGCAGGCTCAAGCGAAACTGTACGGTTGATAGCAAGTTTGATGAAGAGGCTGCAGGCTTGAAACAGCAATTGTTGGAGAGAGATTATCCCGCCCAGATGATAGATAAATCTTTGGAGAAAGTGAAAAAGATGGAACGAAAAGGCTTCTTTCAGATAGGCCCACCACAACCGCGTGACGAAACGCTGAGAATTATTCTCCCATTTAGCTCACAATACAAAATAGTGGAAAGAAGCATTCGAAAACATTGGGCACATTTGTTAAATGATAAACTAATCGGCCCGCTTCTGAGTGATGTACCAAAAATAACATACACGAGGGCAAACAATTTGGCAGGCAAAATAGCCCCGACTGTAAAAAGTAGGAAAGACAGTCAACAGCAACAAAAAAAGACCTGGCTGACAACTAATGGATTTTTTAAATGTGGTAGATGCACAAATTGCAAGATCACTAGTTTCCCCAAAAAAACAACAAGGGTGAAGTCCACAATAAATTCATTTAGTGTGGAAATACAGGAGTGTCTAACCTGTGATTCCACTGATGTGATTTACTTATTGGAATGTGGATGTAGGAAACAATACATAGGCAGAACTAAAAGGACACTTAAGAAGAGGGTAGCTGAACATGTGGCGAATATCAAAAAAGGGTTAGAAACGCATTCCCTATCAAGACACTTTAAAATTCAACACAACTGCGACCCAACTGGCTTAAAATTTACTGCCATAGAAAGAGTTAAAAAAATGTGGAGAGGAGGGAACCACATTGCCCACATGTCACGACAGGAGTCCCGCAGAATTTTCGAGTATGACACTATTATTCCTAAGGGTCTCAATGCTGAGATGGAGGTGTTCGGGTTCCTGTGATGGGGGGTTGTCCGGTGGAGATGAGAGATCGCAGGAGGGTCAGTAATTGACACTGTGATTCTCCTCCCCACCAGACAACTCCTCATATATACGACTATCAACTACCCTCAACATGAAATGCAATCAGTCATGTATAGGATTTAGATTATAATGACTGAATCTGGGTTCAATTTGCCTGACTTTATATAAAATAGGAATGCAGAAACCGCAGGGAGAGCGCATTTTACATTGTTGCGTTTTCAATGCGGTTTTTTCCAAAAAACGCAGTTTTGACCTTGCAGTCCTAACTCCAAAATTTTATATTTTTTATAATTTTATTATTTTATATAAAAATTCTCATACCTCATATATATAAATATGTTTTACAATTAATCAATGAATGGGGAGTATATATGTATTTTTTAACCATGTTTTAAATGTGAATTTAACATTGAAAAGTAGCAGCAATTAAATCCATCCCACAAATTGAAACAAGCTGAAGAAAGTGCTATTGTGGGAGGGTATATACCATATATAAGGAGTGAGAATCCACTCACTCGGTGGCCACTGAGGAAGGGGCGTAAGACCCCGAAACGCGTCTGGCATTGTGGAGTGAGCGTGGATTCAAGGAAAGCAAAAGAATAAAGAATAAAGAAACAGAATATCAAGTTGCCAGCACATGAGATCCGCTATCAGATTTGAAATTACCGCCGCATAGCAGTGACGTCATCTAAGCGTCCGCCCGGAACCCCAGAGCATTAGGTCACGTGGGACGCCACTGACGGCCGTGCTCGGCTACCTGGAAAATCAGCGCTACAGCCGTGTAACAAGGAGGGGTGAGACCGGGTGAGACTGGGAGACTGCAAGCGGCTGGACACTGTGAGTAATCTGCGGATCTGCGCATATATTTATATATGTTATACTGGACATTGCTATCCAACCAGCAGTATTGTTCCATTGCATTTGAACTGAATACACCCGTTGGTGCCATCTTCTGGATACTTCGTACTATTCTGTGCCACTATACATCTCTATAGCACAGTACGAATTGGGTAATCATTTGGATGAACTTTATTTTATTGTACCCACAATATTATCCAGAGCACTGTAGTCAAACAGTGGACATTACCAGTGGATTTTGATACACATGATTTATAGGTTGTTACTTATACCCTGTATGTATGTTTTATAATTATTTTTTTAGGGGAGTGCTTTTAGAGTAATAAATATTAATTATTCATCCATTAATTGTTTCCGTGGTGTGTGTGCCCCCTCATTTTACTCATTACCTTTTGAATCTTTTGGGGTCCTGAGGGTAGGACCAGAGGGTGAGCACCTATCCATACGCAATAGGGGTGAGCCGCTGTATTTGATTTACGATGTCATTGTCCATGTTATGGGACTATATGTGCACTGCTAGTAAGTATTTGGTGGCTGCAAATACGACCTGAAGGTTTTTCAGGTTCGCCTGCCATTAAAGTGAATGGGGCCCGCCGCGAACACGTGGTTCGCGAACACGAAACGTCCTGGTCGATGTTCGTCCATCACTAGTTTCCAATGTTTGCATGTGCATGGCAGTGTGTTTGCTACTTGTAGTCCTTGGTTGCCTATCTATAGTTATCCATCCAGGACCATAGGAAAGCTTTTTGTGAACCCGGCAGGAGTTGTACTGCAGGTATATTATATAGAGAACGACAATGTTGGCCGCATCGTGGTGCATGATGATGGTACATATGGTCTTTAACGACTCTTGCTTGTGTCACCCAGCAGAAGTGAAGGTCGTTGGAGTGGGCGATTCGGACAGACTGGCCATCCTCAGAGGCTGCCCCGGCGTTCCTGGATCTCCTGGTGGAAAAGGAGATAATGGAGCGTCAGGAGAGAAAGGTGAATATAGATGATAGGCAATGGATTCCTTCCACATTCCTCTGACCACCTGTCCTATTTTCTTCTCCATTTACTGCTAAAGTTAAAATCCAGAATTCTGTTCTGAGCTGACCTTGGACTGTTTACCGGATTGCACTTACTCTGACTGTCCTGACCTTGGCCTGATACCTGACCATGTTTTTGCCTGATCCTGCTGTGATGGCTCTTGATCCCCGTACGTCAGTCATCACCAAATCCCCTGCACAAACACAGAGCCATACAATAAAACTTTGCCTGCCTGCCGCCACCAGTAGGTGGCGCTCACTGTATACTATTTTATTGTTAAGTTCAATGTATAAGTTGCATGTAGTGAGTGAGCTCCCCCTAGTGGAGACTACATGATAGCGACAGAATGGTATATTTTAAAGGGGTTATCCAACACTAAAAGAGTGGTCAAGACCTGCCCGACACAGGGTGGGGGTGATGCTCACCTGATTCCCGCCGTTGGATCTGGTCTGTTGGGCTCCTGAGCTGGCAGTTGCGCTCCCACGTGGACAAGATCTGTTGACGGGGGCGCACAAGACCGGTGCAGCCAATCACTGATCCGGGCCGGGAGCCCAACAGACTGGATCCAGTGGCTGGGATCAGGTGAGCATCACCATCCCCCCCCCCCCCCCCCCCCCCCGGGTCGGGCAGGACTGGGCCACTCTTTTAGTGTTGGATCACTGCTTTAACTCTTTGGATATTTTATGTTTGTCTCTTTAGGGCAGAAAGGATCTACAGGAGACGTTGGAAAGGTTGGTCCACAAGGACAAAAAGGTTAGTGTCACTGATTACTTAAAGGGGAAGTCCAGATTAAGCCAAATAAATGGCGATACGTAAAACAGGTAGGTTTATCGTACCCTCCAAATAGGTTAAGTGGAACCTGTGGCTTTGCAAGAGAGCAAGCTCCATAGAAAACAATGGACAGCCATCGGTTTCCCTTTTAGACTGGAGATTGAAAACCTGGAAAATCCCTTTAAGATCTGTATAACTTCATTGGGAGCGGGGAATGTCAAATCAAGCTGTAATTTACTGGACTAATGCTATTTATTTGATAATTCTATAGGAGAGAAAGGAGAATCCGGAAAGCTGGAGTCAGGACTGTACGGTGAGCGGAAACTCAGAAATGTATAGAGTCCATCAGCAGAATAGTGAGTGCAGCTCTGGAGTATAATACAGGATGTAACTCAGGATCAGTACAGGATAAGTAATGGATGTATACAGTGACTCCACCAGCAGAATAGTGAGTGCAGCTCTGGAGTATAATACAGGATGTAACTCAGGATCAGTACAGGATAAGTAATGTATGTACACAGTGACTGCACCAGCAGAATAGTGAGTGCAGCTCTGGAGTATAATACAGGATGTAACTCAGAATCAGTACAGGATAAGTAATGTATGTACACAGTGACTGCACCAGCAGAATAGGGAGTGCAGCTCTGGAGTATAATACAGGATGTAACTCAGGATCAGTACAGGATAAGTAATGGATGTATACAGTGACTCCACCAGCAGAATAGTGAGTGCAGCTCTGGAGTATAATACAGGATGTAACTCAGGATCAGTACAGATAAGTAATGTATGTACACAGTGACTGCACCAGCAGAATAGTGAGTGCAGCTCTGGAGTATAATGCAGGATGTAACTCAGTATCAGTACAGGATAAGTAATGTATGTACACAGTGACTGCACCAGCAGAATAGTGAGTGCAGCTCTGGAGTATAATACAGGATGTAACTCAGGATCAGTACAGGATAAGTAATGTATGTACACAGTGACTGCACCAGCAGAATAGTGAGTGCAGCTCTGGAGTATAATACAGGATGTAACTCAGGATCAGTACAGGATAAGTAATGTATGTACACAGTGACTGCACCAGCAGAATAGTGAGTGCAGCTCTGGAGTATAATACAGGATGTAACTCAGGATCAGTACAGATAAGTAATGTATGTACACAGTGACTGCACCAGCAGAATAGTGAGTGCAGCTCTGGAGTATAATACAGGATGTAACTCAGGATCAGTACAGGATAAGTAATGTATGTACACAGTGACTGCACCAGCAGAATAGTGAGTGCAGCTCTGGAGTATAATACAGGATGTAACTCAGGATCAGTACAGGATAAGTAATGTATGTACACAGTGACTCCACCAGCAGAATAGTGAGTGCAGCTCTGGAGGATAATACAGGATGTAACTCAGGATCAGTACAGGATAAGTAATGTAATGTATGTACACAGTGACTCCACCAGCAGAATAGTGAGTGCAGCTCTGGAGTATATTACAGGATGTAACTCAGGATCAGTACAGGATAAGTAATGTATGTACACAGTGACTGCACCAGCAGAATAGGGAGTGCAGCTCTGGAGTATAATACAGGATGTAACTCAGGATCAGTACAGGATAAGTAATGTATGTACACAGTGACTGCACCAGCCGAATAGTGAGTGCAGCTCTGGAGTATAATACAGGATGTAACTCAGGATCAGTACAGGATAAGTAACGTATGTACACAGTGACTCCACCAGCCGAATAGTGAGTGCAGCTCTGGAGTATAACACAGGATGTAACTAAGGATCAGTACAGGATAAGTAATGTATGTACACAGTGACTGCACCAGCAGAATAGTGAGTGCAGCTCTGGAGTATATTACAGGATGTAACTCACGATCAGTACAGGATAAGTAATGTAATGTATGTACACAGTGACTGCACCAGCAGAATAGTGAGTGCAGCTCTGGAGGATAATGCAGGATGTAACACAGGATCAGTACAGGATAAGTAATGTATGTACACAGTGACTCCACCAGCCGAATAGTGAGTGCAGCTCTGGGGTATAATACAGGATGTAACTAAGGATCAGTACAGGATAAGTAATGTATGTACACCGTGACTGCACCAGCAGAATAGTGAGTGCAGCTCTGCAGTATAATACAGGATGTAACTCAGGATCAGCACAGGATCAGTAATGTATGTACACAGGGACTCCACCAGCAGAATAGTGAGTGCAGCTCTGGAGTATAATACAGGATGTAACTCAGGATAAGTAATGTATGTACACAGTGACTGCACCAGCAGAATAGTGAGTGCAGCTCTGGAGTATAATACAGGATGTAACTCAGGATCAGTACAGGATAAGTAATGTAATGTAACCTGTACAGAAGGTCACATATAAATGACCAGCTACTACATACTTATTACCTATATTTCTTCTTTCTCAGCTGCCAGGAACTGTAAGGAGCTGCTGGATCATGGAGAAGTGCTCAGTGACTGGTACACAATATACCCAGATGGCAGCGCCCCCCTGAGGGTGCTGTGTGACATGCACACAGATGGCGGGGGCTGGATTGTAAGTGTCCTGACTGTAAAACAGACCTGCAATTAACCCACTGAGAACCTTCTGTAATCAGTCAGAGAATTACACAACTAGCAACTCCCCAATATATAATGGGCAGTGAAATAAGATGAAACTGACATGCCCTGCACCACTGCTGTTAAAGGGGTTGTGCAGTGCCACAATATTGAGGACCTACCGACTCCCGGCATGCCCGCCGATCAGCTGTTTGAAGAGGTGGCAGCACTTGTGTTGATGCCGCATGCCGTCTAGATCGCAGCAGCGGCGCAACTACAAGGAACTGGACGAGCGGATGCAATCAGCGGGGGCCGCCAAGAGTAAGACCCCTGCCAGGCTTGGCCATCAATATCATCACAGTCCACAGCCCCTTTAAGAAGACTGAGTGCAGTTAGATGGTGCAATCTAAATAATAACGCGCCCGCAGCGCTGTGGCTCCATTAAACAGCTGATTGGTGGAGGTGCTGAAGATCTGGATAACCTGTCCAGAGACTAGTACATCTGTATACTGATTCTGAATTTCCTTCTTCTCTACTCTATCTAGGCATAGGTGAAAAAACTGCTATTTCAGACAGCCGCCACTAGGGGGAGACATTATAATAGCTTCCATTCCCCTGCATAAACTCCTATGCACAGAGCTCCCCCTAGTGGTGGCTGCAGGCAGACAGCTTTGTAATACCTGAAGTGGAGCTGTAGAATTTACTCATGTATTTATTTCAGTTATCTGCACCATATATTTGATTTTAGACACAGAAGTCGAATAAAGTGGGTGACTTTTTATTATAATTTTTTTAAATTAAAATTTATTCTGCTAAATAAAAAAGAAATTGTAAATTCATCAGAAACCTGGGGCACTGTGCTGTGCATTCCGCATTGCCTGGGAGTGATTGCCGCACGTGGGAAATTGGTAATGGGCCCCATGCTAGGTTTTGCTATGGGGCCCTATGAGATCGGTGCACGCTATTGACGCATCTCCTGCTGGGTCTGCCATTTTACTTGTCAGGTTTTTCAAAGACGCTTGGATGGTTCCGTGGATTTCTTCCGGGACTGGAATTCTTATAAGGAAGGTTTTGGAAGCCGCCTGGCTGATTTCTGGTTGGGAAATGAGAATATTCACAAGCTAACGTCTTCGGGTAAGGAGTCTGGGTATGATCTGTATTAGACCTCGAGCATACAGGCACATTACGGCGCGGAGTTGTCTCCTGCTCTGACTCATACCTGCACCGATACACTGTAACAAACCCTTAGCTGTGCTAAACTGGCATTAGAACGGGATCATTTTCAACCGCTGAATGTTCCCATTCACTGACAGCAAGCTGCTTGCTCATTTAATACGTTCACACACATACTTCTGCCTGTGTAATACGAAGACGATGAAGACGAGCAAGACTAATGTGTCCTCCTCTTCTCCGCAGATACGTGGGAGCTACGCATCGATCTAGAGGACTTCGACCGCGCACAATATTTTGCCAAATACTCCTCATTTCAGATCCTCGGAGAAGAAGAGAAATACAAATTATTGATTGGAGGCTTCAAAAATGGAAATGCAGGTGAGCGGTAAGCATGTCTGGTGATACGGAGATATCCCCCGTCATATAGCACGCAGTGTATACGCCACGCCGCGCTATATGGCCAGGAATCCTTTGTATGCTGTAGTCACCTGTGATACTGGAGTATCTAAGCCTATCACGTGTGATACTGTCTGCCGAGCTCTGTAGCTAAGCCTACAATGTTTGATACCTGCTAAGTTCAGTATTAGTGTTACCTAAGTGTTTTTATTTTTTTACAGCCATTCAGGGAAAATTCGATTCGCTGTGAAGCCGAATTTCCTGGTGCTTCGTGGTAGAAAATCGATTTTCCTTGAAATATAAAAAATAAAATAAAAAATCATACTCTACCTCATTCGTTTGCGGCCGAAGAGCCGGCCGCTGCCATCTTGATTGAAGATCTCGCATGAAACCCTGTGACGTGATGACGCCATCATGGGCAGCGCGAGATTACGCGCTAGATCTTCAATCAAGATGGTGGCGGACGGCTCTTCACGATCAAATGGATGAGGTAATGGTAAGTATGATTTTTTTTTATTTCCTTTTTTTTATGTTACACTGTAATATTGATGTCAGATGCCGCGATCATCTGCGAACGCGGCATCTAAGGGGTACAATGATGGGGGGGCACCCACTACTTACAAAGAAATGCGCTTCATCACCCACTACTTACAAAGAAATGCGCTTCGTGATGAAGTAATCACAAAGCAAATTTTTTTTTTTTTGCGAAGCAGTCGAAACTAATTTTTCATCACGATTCAGTATCTAAGGGCATCAATGTGCGATACTCTCTGCTAAGCTGTGTATCTAAGCCTATCATGTCTAATACTGTCTCTGTTGAGATGGTGTATCAAAGGCCTCTTGCACACAAAAGTTTTTTTTCCCCATTTCCGTTTCATATTTTGCGTTCCGCATACGGAACCATTCATTTCAATGGATCCGCAAAAAAACCCCGTAAGGTACTCCGTTTACGTGTTTCTGTTCTGTTCAAAGATAGAACATGGCCTATTATTGTCCGCATAACGGACAAGGATAGGACTGTTCTATCGGGGGCCGGCTGTTCCGTTCCGCAAAAAAACGGAATGCACACGGACGTCATCCGTTTTTTGCGGACCGCAAAATACTGAAAAAGCCATACGGTCGTGTGCAAGAGGCCCTACCATGTGTGATACTGCCAACTAAGCTGCTGTATCTAAACTTATAATATGTGACACCGTCTGCTGAGCCGCTGTATCTAAGCTGATATGTGATACTGTCTGCTGAGCGGCGGTATCTAAGCTTATTATGTGTGATGCTGTGTAATGAGCTGCTGTATCTAAGCCTATCACGTGTGATACACATAACTACATCCCTCATCATACAACGCTGTATACTTTCTATATTAGGTGACTCTATGTCCTACCATAACCTGATGGGGTTCTCCACGAAGGACGAGGACAATGACCTGAACAAAGGCGACTGCGCGAGGACCTGCTCCTCGGCTGGTGGTATAACTCCTGCTATCACGCCAATCTGAACGGCCTGTATCTGGCGGAGGAGCACGGCAGCGGCAAGTTCGCCGTACACTGGTACACGGGCAAAGGACTCTCCTATTCTTACAAGAGATCTGAGATGAAGATACGGCCTGAGGTAAAGAAGTAAAGCAGGCCTGACACCCGCCATCCACCCAGCCGGGCACAGCGCTGGTTGTCAGGAGTCCACAAGATTGGGAAAATCATAGATTCTAGTTTTTCTCACCAAATATCTCCTTGTTTTAATAAATATCCGGAAACTATGACTTTATATCTGTGTCCTTATTGTATACATGTGTATACAGTTATATTGGTCAGCCATAACATTAAAACCTAATATTGCGCGGTTCACCCTCCTGCCGCCAAATCAGCTCTGACCGGTGGAAGCATGGACTCCTCGAGACCTCTGAAGGTGTCCTACGGTCCTTTTCACACGAGCGAGTTTTCCGCGTGGGTACGATGCGTGAACGCATAGCATCCGGACTGAATCTTGACCCATTCATTTCAATGGGTCTGTGCACATGAGCAGTTTTTTTTTCACGCATCAGTTCTGGGCTGCGTGAGAATCGCAGCATGTTCTATAGGCTACATTCACACGAACGCGGTGTCTTGCGGATCCACAAAACACGGATACCGGCCCATGTGCGTTCCGCAATTTGCATGGCCGCCGCTATAATAGAAGATGCCTATTCTTAAATAGGCTCTATCCTTTTTGCGGGGCCGTAGCACGGAACTACGGATGCAGACAGCACACGGTGTGCTGTCCGCATCTTTTGCGGCCCCATAGAAATGAATGGGTCAGCACCCTTTCCACAAAATTGCGGACTCATTCATACAGTCGTGTAAATGTAGCAGGGTGACAAATCAGTTCCTATGTGGAAGGTGCTCCTGGGTCGTTAGTATCTCTATTTACCCTTCATAAATTAAAGGGGTTTTCTAGGATTTTGATAGCGGATCCTCAAGATAGAGAATGAATATTTGGAGCGTGGCAAGCACAGTTCAATGGCATCTGTCAGCAGGTTTTGTCCCTATGACACTGGCTGACCTGTTACATGTGCGCTTGGCAGCTGAAGGCATCTGTGTCGGTCCCATGTTCATATGTGCCCTCATTACTGAGAACAATGATGTTTTAATATATGCAAATGAGCCTCTAGGAGCAACGGGGGCGTTACCATTACACCTAGAGGCTCTGCTCTCTCTGCATCTGCCACGCCCTCTGCACTTTGATTGACAGGACCAGGCAGTGTAAGTGCTCATGCACAGGATTGTATTTTGTGGTCCTGGGACCGACACAGATGCTGACAGCTGCCAAGCGCACATATAACAGGTCAGCCAGTGACATCGGTACAAAACTGCTGACAGATGCCCTTTCGGTTCGATTTATTAAAGCATACAGAAGCACAATATATGGAGGTTTTGCAGGAATGGCGCTACTCTCGGGATTCACTTCAGTAGTACTTAGCTGCAATACCAGACGTAACCCATAGACAAGAGTGGCGCTGTTTGTTAACATGAAACCAAAAACAGGTGCAAGGCCCTAGTAAATGAAGGCTGCATTCTGATATATTACTGGTCTGCTGTCCATCTGTTGTGAAATAACTCTCATCCGTCCCTTTCACAATCATGGTGGGGGTTGTGGTTCATTCTGGAATCACTGGACACAGACTATGCTGCTGGGGATAACATCACGCCCGGAACTCCGAGGAAGAGCACATTTTCCCGGGAGGGCAGGATTCGGTGATGGACAGGAAGTGACGTCGTGATCGCTGCGCCTGAGGCGGAAGTGTACTATTTTTGATTGCAGAGCCCAGGACCGGGGTTACCCTGGATACTGGAGGTTTGTGGGACGCCCTAAGGGCCAGTAGGAGCAGGGCCCCAACCTGGACAAGCCTGTAGCCCGGAGTGTGGAGGGAAGAGCGGCGCTCAGGATGTTCGCGGGGCTGCAGGAGCTCGGGGTCGCCAACGGGGAAGATCTGAAGGAAACACTGACCAACTGCACCGAACCCCTGAAAGCCATAGAGCAGTTCCAGGTATTGTCCCTCCTGTCACCCGGCTGCCCTCCCGCTGATGCCCCTGTCACCCGGCTGCCCTCCCGCTGATGCCCCTGTCACCCGGCTGCCCTCCCGCTGATGCCCCTGTCACCCGGCTGCCCTCCCGCTGATGCCCCTGTCACCCGGCTGCCCTCCCGCTGATGCCCCTGTCACCCGGCTGCCCTCCCGCTGATGCCCCTGTCACCCGGCTGCCCTCCCGCTGATGCCCCTGTCACCCGGCTGCCCTCCCGCTGATGCCCCTGTCACCCGGCTGCCCTCCCGCTGATGCCCCTGTCACCCGGCTGCCCTCCCGCTGATGCCCCTGTCACCCGGCTGCCCTCCCGCTGATGCCCCTGTCACCCGGCTGCCCTCCCGCTGATGCCCCTGTCACCCGGCTGCCCTCCCGCTGATGCCCCTGTCACCCGGCTGCCCTCCCGCTGATGCCCCTGTCACCCGGCTGCCCTCCCGCTGATGCCCCTGTCACCCGGCTGCCCTCCCGCTGATGCCCCTGTCACCCGGCTGCCCTCCCGCTGATGCCCCTGTCACCCGGCTGCCCTCCCGCTGATGCCCCTGTCACCCTCTGGTCCGATACCTCTTTCACTTTATTTCCAGACAGAAAATGGCGTCCTGTTGCCGTCACTGCAGTCAGCGCTGCCGTTTCTGGATCTTCACAGCATCCCCCGGCTCGAGTTCCACCAGACTGTGTTCGATGAACTAAGGGAGAAGCTGCTGGAGAAAGTGTCGGCCATCGCAGCAGAAGGAAAACACGGGGACAGGTCTGTGGTGCTGTGGCCCCTGTCTCCTCGCCGCTGCTCACCCACCCTCTGTTATACCCACCAGCTTGAAGGGTTCTGACAACCAGCTTGGCAGCCATGACACCCCTACACGATAATCACTCTGCTTTCCAGTGTGAGGGATGTATCCCTGCCAGGTCTGCTCTATAGGAGCCTAAGACATCTGGGTGATCACCCCTATGGGAGCTGTAATGGACACCCCACTAGTTATATCTGCACTTGGGAAAGCTGGGTGCAACACTTGTCAATTGAGGCTGCAAGCACAGAATAAGCCATGTATGTGGTCAGTGCCGGTGGTCTGCTCGGAATTCACCTGTGTGGGTTGTAAAAGCAGCCATATTGGTTGGTACCCAACTTTCCTAGAGACAGATATAACTATTATAGGGCTGCGTAGAATTTGTAGCAACTTGAGAGAAGTAACCAACACTAGAGTTCCACTTTAACTCCTTAGGGATGCAGCAATTTAAAAAAAAAAAAAAATTTTTCTTTGCTCTCCAAGAGTCATAACTTTTGAAATTTTCCATTAATGTTGCTGTATAAGCCAGGGTACTTATCCATACGCCTCCCCAACGGCACTAAGCAGGAGGATACCCGCCTCCCAGGGACAGGAAACAACGCTTTGGAAGATGTCGCGCAGCATTTTTATATATTTTTTTCCTAGGTCCATCTCTTCCCCTGGCTAAATAGTCAGGAGGGCTGTAGCAGGGCGCCGGGGTCCGGGGCAAGATACAGGCCCTTCTGGCGTCTAGGCATAAGTCCTGCCCCGGGCAATACCGCGCCTCCATGCGGGGCAGCTAAGGGAGAAAGCCTGCATTACGAGACTCTGGGCCAGAGTCTCGCTAGAATAGGTCATATGCGCGTCGGCGTGCGCACTGTGCCACGTGACCCGGAAGTACTACTGAAAATGCCGGCTGGACAAAGAATGGCGTTCCTCATCAGCGTGGAAGTATCGGTGTGTTGGAGCAGCCATGTCCCTGCCTTCTGACATGTCTGCAGACCTCAAGGCCCTAAGCCCGGTAAGCCTCCTCCTTAGAGATGCGTCTTTTTTTGCAAAGTTTCTCTTGTACACCATTGGGGTTTCATGGTGAAGGTTCCCACTCAATCACTCCAAAGCTCTTCCTGAAGGGGTTTTTATCGCAGGGCAGAGCCAGCAAAAGCGGGGAACCTTCACTAAAGAAAAAATGTGCCGTCTGTAAAAAATAAAACTGCCTGCTGGCCACATAAGGAAACCCCTTTGCCAGAGATGTACAGATAAGATTATGGCTGAAGAGACCCCCTCTTTAGTGGACAGCCTGAAATCTATCATTATAGAGGAAGTCAGCTCCGCCATTGAGGCTTAAATGGCGGTGATTCCTCACAGACCCGCTACCTCCAGATCTATTCCTGACGCACCTCTGGATGTTGATTTTGACTTTGATGAAGGAGAAGTCTCCTCCGATTCCGACTCGGTTTCTTCATATGATAAATCGGGTGGACACCTGTGTTCTATTGAAGACACCGATTCGCTCCTAAAAAAAATATCAGGGCTACCGTGAACATTGAGCAGTTAAGAGCCCCAGTCAATTCAGGAGCAGATGTTTAAAGGTCTGGGGGATAAGAAAAGACGTGTATTACCAGTCCATGACAATATAAAGAAATTGGAAGGAACCCGAGAGAAGATCAGGAGTCTCTAGGGTATTCAAACGGAAATAACCTTTTAGTGAAGGGAATTTGACCCATTGGGATAAAACTCCCGGGGTAGACGCCCCATTAGCCAGAATATCTAAGAAGTCCTCCCTTCCCTTTGAGGATGTAGGCCTCTTACGGGACTCTATGGATAAAAACTGTGAGTCTATTCTGAAGAAGTCTTGGGAAACATGTACCTCCATGTTAAGGCCCAGTATTGCTGCTACCTACACTGCCAGGACCCTGTCTTTATGGCTAGCTCAGTTAGAGGAACACTTAGGCTACATGCACACAAACGTATTTTGTTTCCGTGTCCGTTCCTTTTTCCTTTTTTTTTTTTTTTTGCGGATAGGATGCGGACCCATTCATTTCAATGGGTCCGCAAAAAATGCGGACAGCACACCATGTGCTATCCACATCCGTATAACCGTTCCGTAGCCCTGAAAAAA